>NW_027069746.1:733551-892829 GCF_002906115.3 Quercus suber
AAAATATCCTCTCATTTCACCTTTTTCTTATTCCTATATGGCCATCCAACAACACACATAGCAAGGAATACCCATTCAGCTTTTTATCACTACAGAAAATTAAAATTTGAATTTTTATTAAAAGCCCAAAAACACAATCTTGATTATTGAACTTGCTAACAAAATAAAGAAAACTCCTTAATCCATTTATTCTCAATCCCACCAAAACGAAATTCTGATTTCAATGACATCTATGTCTACAAATATAAAGCAATTTCAAACAAAACCCAAATGGGCATGTATCAAAAGCAACTGAAAACCCAAGCAAATCCACAACCCAGAAACAAAAACAACAGCAGCAACAATGTGTAACCCACCATGCAAAAAGCCCAAATCTATAAAATAAATTCCGCAACAGAGGAACGGAGAACTTTTACCTAGCAAGCGAGCTGAAGAACGAACAAAGGAAGAACGAAGAAAGCGAGCTGAACGAAGACAACAAACAACGCAGAAGAGAGCCCGCGGAGGCTGAGAGCACAAAGTGATTTGGGACTACGAGTGAGTGAGTTTGAAATTTTCGAGTGAGAGAGTGGAGTCCGAGAGAGTTTGAAATTTTAGAGTGAGAGACTGGAGAGTGGAGTCTGAGAGAGTGAGAGTGCCGTTTTAAGAAATTAAAAAGTTTGTAAATTTTAAACAGAAAGCGAGTTTTAAAAACTCGAGAGCCATAAAGCGAGTTTTTGAAACTCGCTATCCACGTGCTATCCACGTGGCAAACTTTGTCCAGTTAGTAATTGAAAAATAACAAAAACGAGTTTTCAAAACTCGAGATCTAAATCAAATCTCGAGTTTTATAAACACGAGATGCTAGTATTACATATTCTTTCGTAATTGGCCAACTAACAAAATAATTACCGTATTACAGTTATTTAGAAACAGTGTCCAAAGAAGTTGCTTCCACCGCTGCTACACCTGCGCAACCTGGAAGAGATTTTTGTCTGCGGGTGTGACCAATTAGAGGAAATAATAGGAGAAGCAACTGATGAATTTGAAGAAGAAGAAATAGAGGAGGAAGGAATGGACACTACCAAAATCACTCTACCCAAATTGAGGAGTTTAACTATGTGGTTCCTACCGGAACTGAAGACCATCTGTAGTAGCAGTAAAGTAATAGTCTGTGATTCTCTTGAAAGCATTCGTATATGTTGTTGTCCAAAGCTGAAGAGACTCCCTCTCTTTCTACCCCTTCTTAGTAATGGACAACCATCTCCTCCCCCTTCTCTTCAAGAAATTTCTGGATTTAATGAAGGATGGTGGGAATCACTGGAGTGGGACTCTCCTGACACTGAGAAAGTCCTTCAACCCTTTGTCGAATTTTGCGAAGCATGGGTATGTCTCTCACTTCACTCGCACATCTTTCATTTTTCTTTTATTTTATGGGTATTTTTTTTACTACCATCTAATATATCTTTTTTTAAATTCCCTTTTGGATTGGACCAACCAGCTATTAATCGCATCTTCCCGGTAGGTAAGTTCATGGGCATAGATGTATATACGCTTTATACTTCTTGTAAAAAAAAATTTAATGAATGGTTTCTTTTCCTGTTTTGTCTGATATGATATACGTGGTCAATGGTCTGTCCCAAGTCGAAGATGCTGATATCAAATGTTCCCGTGGTGTGTGTGAGCAAGGATATATTCACTCTTAAATGTGATTTTATTACTTCTGTTCTTATTTGCTAATTTATTACAAACTCTGCTGTGTAATGATTGTGTGTTCCTTTTTCACTAAGTGCCACAATCTTCTTTAATAACGGATCCTCTGCCTAAGTTGTTTTGATACTCACATTTTGGCTCTGCTTTCCACATCCACTGTTATCTTCTTCTTCTTTCTCTGCTAGGATTTTTTATTTTATTTTTTTTACATTTTGTTCCTAATAAATCTTTTGCTGCTAAATTTGGTGAAGATGCTTGGTCCAAACAGTAGGATATCTTGTAAAGTTGTTTTTACAGCAATCATAGCTACAATGATCTAATTTGTGAATTCTTATTGCGGAATGCCAAATCTTGGATTTCTCTATCATTGGAAAAATCTGGTATATACCTTGTGAACAATGTATAAAATTGGAGCACATCTTGTCAATTTCCATTGTAACTATGCCTATCTATATGCTCTACATTTGATTTGATAACTTGCGAACAAGTGTGCTTATGATGTAAGCATCTTTTGATCATCAATTATGCATACTTTTTTGCTTCATGTTTTTTGCTTTTTATGGGGTTAATCATCATGAGAAGTCATGGGTGATCCACCGACATTTTAGCTTCATGTTTTCACTTTTCTGAGGTTGACTTTAGAAGTCTTGGATGATCCATGATCTTCCCCTGGCCTCTAAAATCTCTCTGTGTTGATAACCAGCATTGCTTTTGGCTGATTAAATGTCATTGAATTTGTATTTATTTTCATTCCTTTTCCTTCTTTCTTGTCCATTCCTGCTATATTCTCAATTCCTCCCTTGAATACAACTTAGTTCATGAATGATATCGAATTTGGTTTCATCACTAGTTAATAGGTGTAAAATCATTCTCAAACCTACCATTGTAATCTAATGCAAATGTTTGGCATTTTACAATGTGGATATTTGATTACTGCCATAAATAAATGTCATATGAATATAGTTCAAGGTTTAGATGAACAATTCATTACTCAACCCAAGAGACAGAACAAATGGATCTTAAATTAATCAAAAAACATCTTGACCAGTCCAGAATCTGAATCAGCACATGGCAGAAGATGAAGCCCTGTCTAAGATCAGCCATTTGCCACTAAGTTGCCAATAACACTCCCTCTTTTGTTGTCTTGTGACACTGTTACACTTCTTTTATTAAAATTTTTAATTACATACAAACATAACATATGCATATACACATTTGTATGTATGTATCTATCTAGAGTATGTGTAATTTTTAAATGGTTAAAAGTATTAGAAGGATTATAAGTATGTTTAGGTTGCCGCAATTTATAAATTCTCTTGGGAATCATAGGACTTCTGGTTAAGTTTTTGTCTAAGCATACTGAAAAGATTGTCCAATCTTTTTTTTTTTAAGGTTATAACTTATAAGAAGAATTGTGTCATATTTTCATTACATTTGAACTCATGTATTGTACATAGATGCTATTTTTCACTAGAGTCATTCTCACTCCTGAAATATTATATTTTTGTACAGTCAATTTGGAAATGGTGGTCTATTTGGTTTGAAATGAAGGGATATGTCAGTGTCACCTCATTTGAGACCTCTAGCACTGTTCATTACAATAATATAAGTTGAACTATATTAAATAATTTATAAATTTTGTAGAAAAGGTGAAAGGGGAAAGGATTAAAAATTGCCTTTAGATTAGTAAATTTTGTGCTTTACTTGATGTTGCAAGTGTTTTCAGTCCCCATATATTCAGAATTTATGTGGATTATGGGAAAAGCTTAGAGAGAACGCAGATAGTAATTGTCTTGATTTGCATAATTTTAATGCAGAAATTTTGCTCTTTAAGTTGATAAGATCATACAACCTATTTTACTAGAGCCATGCTCCATTGTTGTGCACAAGATGAGGCTTTGAAAAATATTTTTCAATTGACATCCAAAATGTGTTAAATAGGGATAAAACAATCAAATGAAATATTTTCATCATGAAAAACCTACTCTGCAATTAAATTATTTTTCCTATTATACAATGTAAGGCATTTCATTACCTTATAACAATGTGAGTATTGAAGAGAGAGATCCTTGGATTGTTATTCCTCCATATATGTTGCTACTTCATTAGTTTTTTTGAGCTGCAGGCTTTTCAAGAAAGCCTACTTGAATGTCTATAATCTTTCATTACATATTGAGTATCCTCTTTAGTTTCCTCTAATTTCTTATTGCTGCATGGTTCACGTTTCATATGTTATAAAAATGCTTAATCATTCAGGAGGTTTATTTCTGATCTGAATCAATAGATGCACCTTGGATACCCTAGTATTGTCCTTCGTAAACTTGTAACTCTAGAATGCCTAAAAAATTTAGAGAGCTCTCGTATGTTTTTGAATCTATTGTATCATTTCTCAACTTGTAGCTCTAAGATGCTTAAAAATTTAAAGAACTCATTTTGCTTGTGAACTTATAGTTTTCTCAACCAGTCACTCTAGACTGCTTAAAATTTTAAGTAAATCTTGTGCGTTTGTAAACCTATTATATCCTATCTCAAAGTCCTAGGTTTTGCCTGTGTATTTGTGCGGTCTTCAAAATGCATTAAATGGTCAAATATTTTACCAGAGTTTCTCCTCTGATGTATTACACTTTTTTCTCTTGTATTTGTAGATGGAATCCCAGTTTGAAAAATCTTGTGATACTTGTAATGATAAAAGGTTGTGGGTCATGAAGTGGTGATAAAGCCAATTCATGGCAAGGTAGGAAAACTGGAGGAAGACCAGCATTTATAGGAAACTAATTGAGTGACCAAAGATACTTAGAAAGATTATTAGGTTTCTAAATAACCTTGTGCAATTTGAAGTAAAAACACACCCTACTTCAATACAAATGTGGATCAAAAGCCAGAAGACGTGATCAGAGTCTTATTTCTAATTAACTTTTGAGTTTTATTGTGCGGTTATGTGATATGGTTCCTTTTTTAGATTTATCGCATTGTTAAATATAATAACATATGTACAAGAAATTAATGCAACTTAGCAAATATTGAATTTGGGGAATCATTTGGAACTTGAAACCTTGTCTAGGTGTTTTTTTTTTTTTTTTTTTTCCTTGCTGTAATAGTCAAAAAGTCCAAGAACAACCAATTAGAACAAAAGAGCAGTGCAGAACAAAGGACTCAGACCACATCCAACTACCTTCTAGTTCACACCATATTCATAAAGCTAGTAGAAGCCTCGCTGCTGTCTAACCTCAACCAACACCAATTGACTGATGGATCGAAACCAGCATTGCTGTAATTGTGTTTGTAGGATCCTAATGTCAGCTAGCATAGGTTTTAACATCCAACGTCACCTTCTTATCCCACATAGCAGTTACATCCCGCAAGTAGTCAAAAGAAGCACAGAGTGGAAGCCTTTGGCCAAATCCAAAGTAAATGCTTCCCTGACAACCAGGATGATGCAACTCTTGAATCAGAAACCCATCTGCAGCAACCAGCTAGCATCTTTCTTCCTTCCCTATCTTTCCTGACCAAAAACTGGACCCCTTCTATGGACACCCCTCACTTTACATTCATCCTCCAGTAGAAGCTGCCACCCTACAGTCTTTAAGTGAGAGTCTATCGCAATCCAGCCTATTTGGAGCTCAAACCTCTACTGCTGCTGCAATCCTCTGATTACATATACTAGTAAGTTTCCCGTGCGATGCACGGATAATATTATAATGTTTTATGTAAATTTGTTTTTGGAAAATATTATACATATATTATAGCATATTTATTATAAAACGTTGTTAGTAATGAGTTCATCATAAAAAGTAACAATTATAAAGCGCGCGCACGCGCGCACACACACACATATATATATTATAATTATTTTGTTTAAGTAATGAGCAATAATTAAAACAACTTAGAGTAATATTGTATAATAAAAGTTGATAAAAGCATATTAATTCATTCTATATTATAGATTTTTATTTTGTAATGTAATAAAAAGCTTTATTGCGAAATCTTTTTATTTTATTTTATTTTTATTTCTTCAATGCTTTGTTATTGCGGTATGGTGACACTTGTTATCATCATCAGTTTCTCCATCTTCAACGTTTGAAGTTTAGTCCGTCCATTTCAATTTTTGAGCTTTTATCATTTTTTTTTTCCTTTTGTTGCATCATTTGTGTTAATCACTAATGAATTGGCATCGAGAGATTCTTGATAGGATCTTACAAAATTTGGACTTTATCGCTAAGATTTTTCTTAAGTATTTGCATTTATAATAAATTTAAATGATATGACAGTTTTTTGTAAATGTTTTTATTTTTTTTATTTTGTTAATTTTGGAATAGTGCAGCAAAAAGAATTAATATAGCATATTGAATTGTGTATTTTTTTTTTCTTCCATACCTTTTTATCATTTGAAGGTGCATCAAAAATCTTAGCAACTATGTAATTTTCAAAACCATCCTTTAGATTGAATTCATTCAAATGAAGTAGAGAAATCCATTTTTTTCTTTTTTTCTTTTTCAAATCACGTGGGTTTTCTTCTCCAATATCAATATTTTTACAATAATTTAAATAAGTTGTACCTCAGTTTATTTTTCAGCAAGATCTCTTGTAGATTTATTTAAGATTTTCTCAACATCTCGATCAAATATCACAAAATTTGTTTTGTTAGTTGCATCAAAAACTTCTATTTGAAAACTGTATCTGAAATTGTTTGCAATTGTATACATATAGTAGTTATAGTAAGATAAATATATTATAAATATTTGGAGAGTATGTAGTTAATGTGAGTGCCTCTAACTTTGGGATAGAAAGATTTATTTTTGTTTCACATTTTGCACACAAAAATGATCCTGCTTGTAGTTTGATATTTCTTTCACAAAGTACGCACAAAATGTAATACCAACCCATTATTGTATCAGTTTTACTTATTATTGCAATACTCTAGCAATTCACATCTTGCAATGAACTTTGAAATTAATATGTATTATTTTTTTAATGTAAATAATATGATGTATTATTATTTTTTGACGTAAATGATGAGTATAATTTGAAATGATTAACAAACTTGTTTCGTAGGATCTCATTTAATGCATTTTATCTTTACTATTGTCTTCGTATCATTTAAAGATAAATCTTCCTATGAAAATTTTTTTGTATGTATTTTTGATATTTCTTGTATAGGATCATTTTTTCACCATTCCTATCATTGAATTTTTTTAAAGAAAATATTAAGTTAATGGTATTTTGTAAGATAGTATATGCTATTTATTAGACTTTTTTGTTATTACAAATTTTAGAAATATGCACTTGTCAATTATTTCAGCAATCTCAGGGATCTCAAGATTTATATAATTTTTTTTGTTGCACTGGTCGATGACAAAGAATTTGTCTGCATAAATTGCATAGAACATTATTAATAGACAAAAGCATATTGAATTGAAATTGGGGTAAAATGAAGACATGATTTCATGAGAATGAGATTTTGTAGAAGTATCATCTATACATGGGGGAGGAAGAAGAGAGTTTGTAAGAGGGTAAGAGTTTTTGCTTTGATTTACATGTGAGAAGGGTCAAACTTGGGTCATAATATGTAAGATAAGAATTGGGCTTGAGTTTTTCCTAAAGTTTGGTCTACTTTTAAAAGTTAGTCCATTTTATAGTAAATAACTTTTGGTCTAATTGGTCTAATTGTTAAAAACAACCTATATTTTATATAATAGTAAAAAGAAGTTACTATGATCTATTGGGTAACAGTAAAAAAAAAAAAATAATAATAATAAAAAGAGGTATAAAATGCTAAATTTATATAATAGTAAAAATAAGTTACTATGATCTATTGGGTAACAGTAAAAAAAAAAAAACTTAATGAAGAAAGGTAAAAAAAAGCTAAATGCAATATTAGAGTGCCACGTGGCAGGACCTCATGCACTCTCACATGAGGTCTCTGCTTTTATATATACTAGCGTATAACCCGCACAATGTGCGGGATACTTTTATTTATTACAAAAGACATATGGTTACTGAAAATTTAAACATTTTATATTAAAAAAAAAAACAAATAATTACTTGCAAGAGAAAAAAAAAAAACTAAATTCAGGGATTTTTTTTATAGAGATTTCAAAATCTAATCTTGAAATTTATGCCCGTTTCAACAAAATTTTAAATAGATCTCTTATAAAAAAAAATATAATATTCCTTTGCCACCTATACACTCAAGTAAAAAGAAAGTGTTTTTTTACTCCAAGATTTTATTATTCAAGAGAAATAATAGGTCTTTTTTTTTTTTTTTTTTTTTTTTTTTTTTTTTTTAAATTTAAACATTTTATATTAAGATAATACAAAAAAAAGAGAGCAAATAATTACTTGCAAGAAAAAAAAAAAAACTAAATTTAGGGAGTTTTTTTTTTAATAGAAATTTCAAAATCTAATCTTGAAATTTGTGCCCGTTTCAACAAAATTTTAAATAGATCTCTTAGAAAAAAAATATAATATTCCTTTACCACCTATACACTTAAGTAAAAAGAAAGTGTTTTTTTACTCCAAGAATTTATTATTCAAGAGAAATAATAGGTCTTTTTTTTTTTTGGTAGAAGCATACTTCGACAAACAATAATTCATAATTAGAATAAGTAACTAAGTTTATGATAAGTAAGTTTAAATATTATGAGTTTATCCAATTTTTATGACATGTGGTAAAACATTTACTTAATTAGGTTCACTTATCTTATATTTAAAAAAGCAGGAAAATAAAAAAGAAACAGAAATTACTATGAATAATATAATTAATGATATGTATGTGTTGCATAGGTGAATTCACGATTATTTAATTATTTTTGTTAAGTTATATGCACAATTATTAATTTCACATCCTTTGAAAGAGAGTGAGCATATAATTGGATTGGTTTGTGAGTATTAAACTAAATCCTATTTTTTTCTAGAAGAAACCTAACTCCTATCTAGCAATAAATGGTTTGAGAAATAGATACCAAAACTAAATATTTCATCAACATGAGGCAAAAAAATCACCCTTAAATTTCCAAATCATTATGAAGTACATTCCTCAAAGTAATTCTTGAATATTATCAGCTAGCTACAACAAAGATACTAATTGTCAAGGAGCTACATGGTATTGATGTTTTAACAAATATACCCAATGGTGCTCCTAAGAGTAGTAAAGTCTTGCATGTAAATCACCAAATTATGCCCAATGCATAATTTTCCAATCATTGTATCACTATGGAATAGAGTTTAGAAGGAAGATATTTTTGCTTAACCACAATCATCTTTATAAAGAGAATGAAAGGGTGATGTCTCACCATTGTTCAACTTATTAATAGAAGTGTAATAATTCATTTATAATGAGTTTTCATCCTTGAAGCTTCTAATATACATTTTCTTTGGCCAAACACATTGAGAAATATATTCTTTGGCACCAAGACCAAGTCTTGTACTTGGAACTCTCATTATGTATTTCTCTAGAATTCATTGAATTCTTGCCAAGAACTAATACCCTAAAAATGTCCCACATAAGGGACATTTTTGCCACCATGAATTTTCAATCCAAGTGTTGCAAATACATCATCAGTTATTGAAGCATTGCCTTTGTAGTAATCAAACGCCATAGTTAAGGCCTGAAAGAAAATTTTAAAAAGGAGACTATGAATTTTCATTCATAAATCAACTTTATTGCAATCATGATTCATGTTGGAGGACTAATAAATTCATAAAAAATTTCATATTAGTCAAGAAAAGTAATGGTAGTGACAAAATTTGGTAGTAATTTTTTCAAACATATTCAAAGAATGTTATATGCTAAGTTGCAACTTCTATATGGAACTGATTCACAGTCTAGAACTATAATTCTAATAATCCTAATGTTTTAGGCTGCTTGACAAAACTTAAGAGGATAAAAAACTAACCTTGATAACCTTCAGTGGATAGGCATGCCAACCTTCCATCTTGAGAAGCACTTGATGCACAACTGACTGAAGTGAGATAGGTGCCGAAAATGTGATTATTGGAAATTTCTTCAAGTCTTTGAGGACCATTATCCAACCAAAGTAATATTAAATAATTAAAAAAAAAAGTTCAAAGATTGATAATTTTCTATTCTAGTTATACAAGAGCTTGGCAAATGAAAATTTTGAGAATGGAAGAGAAGAGGCAGTAAAAAATAGATAAAAGGCATAAAACAAAAGGAATTTGTTTTTTTCTTACGTCAAAGGGCTCTAGAAATTTGGCCAAGAGGTGAAATTTCTTTACTTAAAGGAGGCAACTGTTGGGTTACACTTCTTACAAAATAATGACCAACAATACACTACTTAACCTCACCTACTGTAGCCATACATAATAGAAGCTTGAAACTTAGGTTTTTTTTTTTTTTTTTTTTTTTTTTTTTTTTTTTTTTTTATAGAAGCTTGACACTTAGTTTTTTTTTTTTTTGGTGGCAGTTATGGTGCATGGTTATATATGATTGTGTAGTATTAGTTTTTACTCTATTGCCATTCATAGTGATTATAGAGTTCTGCAACTTTAGGAATTGGTCGTTCTTGGTCTGGAGATTACTGACTATGTATATTAGGTCCATAAAGGTATACTATCCAAGAAAGCCACTTTCAGACTGAAGTATGATAACTCATTCATTTGATTTGCGGGATTTGGCTGACCCACCGGTTATAAATTTACCCTTATTAACTGCCATCTGCAATTAGAGAGAAGTATAGGGGAAATGTTTGGTGGTTGATCTATTTGTATTAGTAAATGGGTGTGTCATTATAAGCACTAATTTCAGGACATGGACTGGAATATATCCATCATGTATAACAAAGTTAATTTTGGACTTTCCAAATGTTAAGCCCAAGATGGAAAGCTACTTGTATCTACACAAAAAATCATGTAGCTTCTTATAACATCCAGCAAAAGTCATGAACACACATGCCTCTGCACATGTTGCATTAAACACACTACCCTAGACTTCTAGTTATGTCCCTACACATTTTACCTGACTAATGTTACGGACTCAAGATCACTGACAATTACCTAGAGATTTGGACAACTCTACCTGCACCAAAAAAAATCAACTTAAGCCTTTACTTTCTTCATGACACTTAAGCATTTGTTCCTTAAATTTTATATGTCATGAGCAGATTATGTGTTTGGCTTCAATCCTAGATCTGTGGGATCCATTTGTATTTACATATATCTAGATATGGATTAACAAATTAACAGAAATTGTGTTTCTTTGTGTCAATAATAAATTCTTACTGAATTTTTTATAAAGAATTTAACTACACCATAATAAATTTATAAAATAAAAATCCCAAACAGTATTTTTTAAGAATTTAACTACACCATAAAAAATTTATAAATTAAAAAACCCAAATGCAGGTTCTCTTATTACCTTGACAGGTCGACCTCTTGACTTAACGCTGATCTTCTACGTCAGTCCTATATTCCTGGAATCATTCCAAACTTTAAAAGACCACATAGAAACCCAAAATTCAAATTCATTTAATTTCGAAAATTTGCAGCAAAAATCTCTGCGATGCTACTTTCTATGGAAACAAAAAGAGAATTCAACAAAACCTCGTGTGCTAAAAAAGCATCCCATGCGGAGTCCCTGAGATTCTCAAAGAAGCTAATAATCTGTTTTTTTTTTTTTTAAAGGAGAAAGAGAAAGACAAAGACATAGAGCATAACAATTTAGTTCTAGAGAAACAGAGAAAAAGAGAGAGATTTAGTGACCTCATGAAATTGATGCCAAGCATGGAGAACCCAAATACCTGAATCAAAACCAAATCTAACCCAAATTCCTAATCCAACCAAATACCCAAGCATAAATCGTACTTAATGCTCAATTTTCAATGGTTGGAGACCAACTGTGGTGGTGGTCTGAGATTTATATCTACGTCATTCCCTTTGTGCCTTACTACCATTTCTCTCTCTCTCTCATTACTTTTTCTGTGGGTTTTTGTATTTATAAACTCTAAACTGCATAAAGAGTACTTCATAAACTGCATAGAGAGTATTTCAAGAAGAAAAACAATTGAAGTATAAGCATCAGAGTTTTGGTTAAAACATAGATATATTGAAGATTGAAGATGCTAATTCGAATAGGAGAAGAAACAGTGAGATGATGCAAACCTTCCGTATATGTTGCAGAGAGGAGATAGGGGAAGAGCACAAATACAAACAGCATATGCCAGAGGGAGGAGATGGGTGCAGAGCATGAACCCATCTATTAAAACAGGTCTGTTTAACTCTTCTTTTGGCTTAAAATTGTGCCACAATACACTGCCATCTTTCTTTTAAACAGCCAATTTTGAGAAATTCATCTAACTCTTCTCAAATTTATGTGAAAAAATAACTGTTATAAAGTCCTCTATAAGTGGATTATGAAAAAAAAAAAAAAAAAAAAGTCCTCTAGAAGTGCACAGTTACCGCAATAAAGATGAAGCAAACATGAGCCACCAATGCTTTCAAGATTTCTAAACCTTGATTATCCAAAACCAATTATAAATACCCTTAAACTAAACCAAAATTAAACAGAAAATTAATTGAATCCAAATACTCACAAAAGTTTTTAGTATACTGAGAAAATAAATCGAATCAAAAAATCAAATCAAAACCTAATGTAACTCAAAAACATCAAACAAACATGTAGTAAAAGACAAATAGTAACAATGAATGCAAATATTAATTACGTTACATTCAAAATTTATTTTTTCTTATTTAAACATGATAAGTCACAATCCAAATTGAGTCATGTGAGTTCAAATGTAAAGAGAACACTTCAATCTTTGCATTCATTAAAGATCTTAATTCTAGCAAGAACCAAAGAAATTAAAATCTAACTGTACCTTTTAATTCTTTTATTGTAGAAGTCCCAATGTCTTTATCTGGCATGGGGAAACGGTATTCTGCAACTGGAGGGAGAAACAGAAGAAAAAAAAAAAAAAAACAATTCAGAAATTAATTTCAGTGGCAAACGAAGATATAAAAAAAAAACTGCCAAACAGGAACAAAATTCTAACCAAAAAAACAATAATCGACAAAACAAAACCCAAGAAATTGAAAAAATAAATGGGAACTGCGAAATCTCTCCTTCTCTCTTATTCTCTCTGTGCATAGGTTTGACCTCTCCAAACCTAAATCATATATAACCCCATATTTCAAAAAATCAAATCAAAACCAAATGTAACCCAAATACCTAAATAAAAATCAACCCAACCAAATTTCTCAAAACTAATTCATATTTCAAACCCATACCCAGATCTAAAAGAAAGAATGAAAAAAAAAAAAAAAACTTACCGGTGGTAGTTCTCTCAATGTCTGTCTCCTTCTCATCTCTGTATTGCAAGGTTTATTTTTTCCTCCTTCTCTATCTCTGGATCGCAAGCATCGGTGTTAAGAAAATTGAAAAGGAAGCGAAAAGAAAGTATCTGAATAGGAGAAACGAAAGGCTACAGTGATGGCAGAAGATCTGGTGGCGCCCTTCTCTCTATCTCTGCCTCTCTATTTCTCTGTCTCTATTTTCTCTCGATCTCTCTTTCTCCTTTCTCCGTGTAGCAGTCTTTTTTTTTTTTTTTTTTTGGGTCTTAAGCGGTTGGTTTTCCTTTTTATACCCATAGGGCTCCAAACAGTGTTTAACTGAGCGAAAAATTATAATTCATCGCTTTTAAGCGGTGTTCTAGCTTTACCAAACAACACAAAGTATCGCTTTTTTAAAAGTGACGTCACTTGTCTGAGTTGTCAACGCGGCCTTAATTGTAGTCACTGACTTTCTCTCAGCTTCGTCTATTATATATACTAGTGTTTAACCCGCGCAATGCGCGGGATCATTTTATGAATTAGAAAACAATCAACTTAAAATAGGGAAAGGAATGGATGGTTAGTTGTTCAGAAAATGATGTTAATGTGTAGGTGTTCTTCTAAAAGACAAACATAACTTAGCATCAACACATAATCTTGAAAAACTGTTAATTGAAATCTTGTAAGTTCTAACTAATTGGTTCTAGGTTTTTTAATACCCTCCTTATCAACTATTAATAAATTAATAAGTCCTAAACTATAGAAATCTTGCAAATGTCCACAAAGCAATTGATTTTACGGAAGATATGCTCAATCTATTTGTTGGGAAAGGTCCTTAAAAGATATTCCTTCAATAATTTAAAAATATAAATATAAAATAAGGAAAAGGTTGCAATGTTTGGTTGCTAAGAGAATTAATCATAAATTCCAAAATTTTGTTGCTAATATGCCGAATTCATGACACATTAGTGTCTAGATTGGCATAGCAATCAAATTGGTTCATTTTGCAAACTTCAAAGATAACTATTACGTATGAAACACTACTAATTAATACCACGTTTATGTCCCTTCTTCAACCTGGATTTTTGCCCAAAATATGGAGTTACAGCTTCGTCTATTATATATATATAGATATAGATTATACAATATGATATGATATGACATATATATATATATATATTAATGATTATTCATTTATAACACTTAATCACTAATCAGTAAAAGTCTAAAAAAAACTTTGTGATAAGACTTTATTATACGTACAAAATAAGCATAGAGTTTTTTTATCTTTATTTTTTAAAAAAAAGAAAGAATATTGCTATTGTGTTCATCCTTATAAGAATATAAGCACAAATTAAATTTTCATTATTTTTGACAATTTTTCTTTGGTTTAAATGAAGTTTTTCTCAAGCTTTCAGATGATGGACTTTAGATAAGATGTTCAATTTTTATACGCCAAGCAATTATTGAAAGTCTTGTACATGGAACAAATTGAGATAAGAAATTAAAAATATGGTCCATTTTGGTCGACCTTAGCTTGATTTGTCTAGACATCAATTTTCTCTCTTGCCAAAAGTCCGACTTATTTTAGGCGGAAGTTTCCTTGATTATTACTTGTATACAAAATTCCAGGATCATTAAATTGAAATAGGCCCTTACTGACCTAACCAATTGAAATAGGATGAAATTTCTTTCCATCCATACTAAACGTTGTGTACACTCCAAATTTTTTTTGTTAAGAGTTGTAGTTGAGACTATGGCCCAAAAGCTTTACTATTCAATACTTTGCGAGAAAAATTAAACACTCATTTGATGTAACAGGAAACTATATAATTTGACACTGTATACACTAAGGTCGTTCTTGATGTTATGAAATTGCTGTAGGTATTAAAAACTCTAGTTTGATTAGTTGGCAAGTCATGTTCTTTAAGCATGAAAAGTCTACAATGGAAAACTTTTATGTTCCTACAATAAATGTTTTGGAGAGAAAATTATTAGCCCCTCATCCCATTGGGAACCCCTATTTATACAAAGGAAAAAAGTTCTAATACTCTAGAGTATGCCTTAGTTACATGGAATTTTTTTTGCAATTGTGCCTAGATTTCTTTTAAAAATTTAATTATAATTTATACTCTAATTTGGTGATTTTTATATGATTTTGGTGGTTTGATTTTGATTTAGTAAATTTTCGTTATTTTTGACAAATTTTCTTTGATTCCTTTATAATTTATATCTTGCATTGGTTTAAATGAATTTTTTCTCAAGCTTTTAGAGGGTGGACTTTAGATAAGATGTTCAACTTTTATAGACCAAGCATTGATTGTAAGTCTTGTACGTGGAACAAATCGAGATAAGAAATTAAGAATAAGGTCATTTTGGTTGGCCTTAGTTTGATTTATCTAGACATCAATTTTCTCTCTTGCCAAAAGTCCGACTTATTTTAGGCAGAAGTTTTCTTGATTATTACTTGTATACAAAATTCTAGGATCATTAAATTGGAATAGGCCCTTACTGACCTAACCAATTGGAATAGGATGATATTTCTTCCCATCCACACTAAACGTTGTGTACACTCCAAATTTTTTCTGCATCTCATAATGATACGTTGTGGAAAGGTGTCATCCAAGTCCAACATGATTGAGAGTTGTAGTTGAGACTATGGCCTAAAAGCTTTACTATTCAATACTTTGTGAGAAAAATTAAACACTCATTTGATGTAATAAAAGACTATGGAATTTGACACTGTATACACTAGGGTTTGTTCTTGATGTTGTGAAATTGTTGTAGGTATTAAAAAATCTAGTTTGATTAGTTGGCAAGTCATGTTCTTTAAGCGTGAAAAGTCTACAATGGAAAACTTTTATGTTCCTACATTAAATGTTTTGAAGAGAAAATTGTTAGCCCCTCATCCCATTGAGACCCCCTATTTATACAAAGGAAAAAAGTTCCAATACTCTGGAGTTACATGGAATTTTTGTGCAATTGTGCCTAGATTTCTTTTAAAAATTTAATTATAATTTAAACTCTAATTTGGTGATTTTTATATGATTTTTGTGGTTTGATTTTGATTTAGTAAATTTTCATTATTTTTTACAAATTTTGTTTGATTCCTTTATAATTTATATATTGTGTTGGTTTAAATGAATTTTTTCTCAAGCTTTCAAAGGATGGACTTTAGATAAGATGTTCAACTTTATACGCTAAGTATTGACTATAAGTCTTGTACATGGAACAAATCGAGATAAGAATTTAAGAATATGGTCCATTTTGGTCAGCCTTAACTTGATTTGTCTAGACATCAGTTTTCTCTCTTGACAAAAGTTCGACTTATTTTAGACAAAAGTTTCCTTGATTATTACTTGTATACAAAATTCCTGGACCATTAAATTGGAATAGGCCCTTACTGACCTAACCAATTGGAATAAGATGAAATTTCTTCCCATTCACACTAAACGTGGTGTACACTCCAAATTTTTTCTACATCTCATAAAGATACGTTGTGGAAAGGTGTCATCCAAGTCCAACATGATTCAGAGTTGTAGTTGACACTATGGCCTAGAAGCATTACTATTCAATACTTTGCGAGAAAAATTAAACACTCATTTGATGTAACAGGAGACTATGGAATTTGACACTGTATATACTGGGGTTTGTTCTTGATGTTGTGAAATTATTGTAGGTATTAAAAACTCTAGTTTGATTAGTTGGCAAGTCATGTTCTTTAAGCGTGAAAAGTCTACAATAGAAAATTTTTATGTTCCTACAATAAATATGTTAGAGAGAAAATTATTAGCCCCCCATCCCATTGGGACCCCCCTATTTATACAAAGGAAAAAAGGTCCAATACTCCTGAGTATGACTTTGTTACATGGAATTTTTGTGCAATTAGGCCTAGATTTCTTTTACAAATTTAATTTTAATTTAAACTCTAATTTAGTGATTTTTATATGATTTTTGTGGTTTGATTTTGATTTAGTATAGATATATTAGCCAAAAGAAACAAAGGTAGAGCTATTAAAGAAATCTGTACTTTTAAATTAGCAATTACCGATGGCCAACGCTACATTGTCATTTGTGGTTGTGGTATGAATAACCGGTATGTTGTTTGGGCGACTAATTGAGGCAAAGAAATTAACCATATTAAAACGGATTAGCAACTTTTTCTTTCTCCTTTACCATTTATGGTATGTATATGCCTTTTTCACATATGCTCAAGTGAAGTACCCATTAGGATTTTCCTTAATTATGATAAAAATATTAATTTTTTTAAAGGAAGTTCTATAATATTTATTGAATGATATATATATATATATGTCGAGGGTCATGTAGCTGAATTGACATCTCCCCATACACAAAGTGTTTAGGTTTAAGGGAGAAAATGTTCAAATTGCGGGAGTCAGGGAGAAAATGTTCAAGTTGTGGGGTTGGCATACATATTGTAATTATTTCTAAATAAAAAAAGATATATATATATATATATATATGTATGTATGTATGTATGTATGTATGTATGTATATATTGTTTTCCTTGAGCAAAAGCAGTTGAGATGGAAGTGTGGAGTGGATGGTTGTTTTTTTTTTTTCTTTAGTCCTTGAGTATTTTGGGTTTTTCCAAATGAGTAATGGCTCCTCTTGGGCTCCTAAAATTTTTGGTTTATTGATTTTGCTATCTATAACTTGATTCTTCTTTACCTAATAAAGTTTGGAACTTTTTGCAAGTACATTTTTTCTTCAAGAAAATGAATAGAAATCTCCCTTCATGTTCATGCTCATGTTAATGTTCATATTTGTATCTTTTGCAATACTCAATAAGTTGTTTACTCATTTTGTGAATTATCAATTGTAGTTTAAAAAAAGTATAAACACAATATTGTTCAATTAAACTAACTAACAACATTCCAATCATTATGTGCATAGCTAGGTTATGAAATGGTTGTTCAGTTTATTTAAGAAATGTGATCTAGTTAATAAAAATTAAAACATACAATAACTTTCATGCGTAGTTATTAATTATGCCTTTACGTATATGTTATGCATTTTATGAGTTTTATTTTTGATAAATTCAAAGGAATCAATGGGTTGAAAAATCTCCGGATGCTCTTGATCTAGTAGAGTGAGTCTTGAAAAACCAAAGGAAATCAGTAGAGAAGACCGGTGGAAGCCGGCCTTTAATTCTCCGATGGTAAAGTTAGTAAATTGAAGGAGAGAAGAGCCCTCAATACTTAATTTCTTATCTAAAATTTTTACCAAAGAAAAAAGTCCCCTTACCTCTGCGCAGAAGGGCCTTTATATAGTGTTAGAAATCGGTTATTTTTCCTAATCGTCGTAGAGTTTGGAGGATTCAGAGGGTAACTTCCTTAACTGTCATAAAGGTCACCTCTTCAGGAATTGTGTTGAGATTCAAGCAATATGACTTTTGGTTGAAAGTGTGCTTACTCTAACTCTTGGTGAATTTACCTCGTCCATCACTAATGAAGGACGAGGTTCACAATCCATTCGTCCTTCATTGGACGAGTGCGTAGAAGGACGAGGTTCACAGTCCACTCGTCCTTCATTGGACGAGTGTGTAGAAAAAGAAGAATGATGGTAAAGGAGGGACGAATGTACTAACCACTCGCTCTCAGTTCTGAACATTGCTATGGACGACCATATGGACGAGTGATTGACTTGGTGTTTTTCTTGCACCATTAGTTGCCCCCTTGCCCATGTGTCGTCCAAGGACATGTAGTAATTTACTCCTCTGGAGGGATGAGTTTTTTTCTAATAATCAGAGATGCCACACGTCACAATCTAATTGGTGGTTCATTTCGTCGGTTCATTTTTTCGAGACGAATGCCACATGTCAGTGTTTGATTGGTCGTGTCGTTTCATATGCTCTGGTCAACCATCTATAAATAGTGGAATGCCCCCATTACCCTCTTACTTCTGAGATTTTTCCTCCTTGACATCCCTCGTCTAGAGCCTCGTCTAAGACTTTCCTGTGTCCATAGTTTCAGTGCGTCCTAGATCCAGGTATTCCCTCTCTCCTCGTCTTTTAGGTTTTCAAAAATTTCCTTTTTAGAAAATTTCAGGAATCACCATTTCCTCGTCTAGTGATAGTACAGAAAAAGTCATAGACGAGTATTACGATGGGAGTAGTAATAACTCTAGTGATACTAGTAGTAGGCAGTAGGGGAAACACTACTGACGAGGAGTATGTCTCAGGGGTCCCTGGGGTTCCTTTAGAAGAAATACAAAAACAACTTAGGAAAACTGTAGGGTCCCAGGTAGGTACCTCGTCTTCCATCCCTCCGTCCAATCCTTTGGACGAGACGGAGGTAACTGTATATAGCTGTGTTGTAGATATTCCTTCAAAGACAGACAAGGAAAGATTAAACAATCTTAGGGAGTGGTACCAAATCCCGGACGAGTTTAATCCTAGATTACCCGTCCGTGGAGAGTGATGTTGCAACCCTCATTTTGGAATAGGTGTATACGAGGCCTACCTTCTTGGAGGTCTTAGATTTCCTTTAAATTCTTTTATCAGAGAACTGCTATTTAGATTAGGTTTAGGGGTGTGTTAGTTCAACCTAAATGCGTGGAGGTTAATCGTCTCTATGCAAATTTTGTGGAGGGAAGTATTTGGAGGGGATCGTCCTATTACTGTGGACGAGTTCCTCTATTGCTATAAACCTTCCAAGATTCATCAATCTCCTAGCTTTTATCAATTCACAGCCAGGAGTAAAGACTGTAGACTGGTGAAATCCCTGGCCTTGTCTGACAGAAAATGGAAGACGGAGTTTTTCTTCGTCTCTGGATTCTGGGCTGGAAATCCTATAGACGTTGGCCGGGATTCTTTTGGTCGTTTTATTGGGGACCTAGGGAACCTTCGTCCTGAGGGTAAGTCCCTTAGCTTTCCCCTTCTTTTCACTTGCCTTTCACTTAGTAACTCATTTAATCTTGGTTTATTTTATTACAGCTGTTGGACGACCCACTTTGAGCAAGTTGCACCATGACCGCGTCCACAGGGCTCGTCTACATGTAGACAGGGATTTACATTCTTTGGTCACCCTTAGACGACTAGCTAAGTGGGGTTTAGGTCTTAACCCATCTGATATTGCACTTGCACACGAGATCACAGTGAGAAAAAGTAAGTAAATTCTTTTGCATTCCTTACATCTTTTATTTTCATTTTTCTAAGTAAATTCTCTTCGTCCCTTTACAGGAATGGCAACCATGAGAGGTAACAAAGGGAAGGAAGTAGGTGTAGAAGGGAACTGTCCTGAGTTTGAACGCCAGGCTCGTCCCACTGCTGGGGAAAAAAGGAAAACTATCTCCAAAAACTTGGACTTGGAGAACCTCCCCAGCAGGCGAGGTAAAAAAGTTAAGCATGGCTCGTCTCAGGTGATCAAGCCCACTCCGTCCTCTTAGCAACCTGCCAAAGTTTATGAGGTTGACTCATCCACTCCTGTGGAGTCTACTCCGTCTAAGACTCCTTCGTCCAAAGCTGCGCCTTTCTCGTCTCAACCATCCCAGAGGGCCCTCTCTAATATCATTGAAAATGAAAATTTGGCCTGGGAGCATTTTAAAAGTGCTGTGACGGACGAGGACATGTCTGCTATGACATGTCCCTGAGGGACTTTGAACACTCTGCCGTTCATGACCTCTTCAAGGTAAAACTTTTTCCATCGTCTTGACTAAATGTTTATCATGACTAAATGTACATTTTTCTCCTTTTTTTTTTTTTTTTTGTTTAATCTAAACCTGTTTTGTTGTTGACTTTTTCCAGGGCATGTCTAAGTTCATAGCTGCGTCCAGACAGGCCACTGGGTTGGACAAGACGAGGATTTTACTAGAGACGAGGATACAGGAGCTAAAAGAAGATGCTAGGCAATGGGCCGAGGTGGCTGCCAAGACGACGGAGGAGGCGAAGGATCTTAAAGCTTTGGTTGAGGAGTTGAAGGTTAATGCTGTAGAGAAGGATGCTCGTCTTGAAGACTTGCAAAGGAAGATCAACGAGCAAAGCATTCTCCTTTCCAAGGCTAAGGAAGATGCAGTGGCTGAGTTTAAAGCATCCAAGCAATATACAGATGCTTTGGACACCAACTACGCAGCAGGGTTTGAAGACTTCAGGATGGACGCTACTGAGAAGTTCCTTGATGTGGACTTCAGCTCCATCGTACTGAATCTGGACCCTGCCACCACTAGCTCTCTCCTTGGTCTTGACTCTAAGGACGCCAACATAGAGGACGACGCCATAACTCAGCCTCAGGACGACCCCAATCCAGACTCCTCAGTTTAGAAAACACTTTGATGACATTTGTTATGTTTGAGTTTAGTTCTCTTCTTCTTTTTTTGAAGAAAATATATGTAACTCAAATACATTTAATTCGTCCATGTTTAAGGACGAATCTTGATAAAACAGTTAAAAGGGTGTTTATGACGTTTCTAATCCGCCCTTGATAAACAATTAAATGTGTACTGTTTGCTTTATTTGCATGGACGAGTGTCTATTTTTTATACTTGATTTTGTTTTACTCGTCTATATTTTATACACAAACTCAAACCATTTTTATTGGAATTCTCACTTGAGTGTAATTTATCCGTGTAAAATGATAACAAAACTTCACTTGAAATGGTTTAAGTAAATAGGCACTACTCGTCCTTAGACTTGCCTGTGCTTTTATCTCGTCCATGAGATGCCCTCTTCTTTGAAGTAGGTGATTTAAACAAGTTCAAAACGCCCATGTTGTCCCTCGTCCATGGTATGATTAGGTATCATCTTCTACCCTCCCCCATTCTATGGACGAGCATGCCCTGGTTTTGCTTGTGATTTGATGTGCCAGCTCTATCTCGTCCTTAGCTTTGGACGAGAGTGCTTTATTTCATCCTTTACTAAGGAAAACTTGAGATTACATCTCTGCGTCCAGAGAATTTTCTCGTTTTAAGCTTTTCAGCTGTTTTCAAGTCATTATGAACAAAAAGCAGTGCTTGAATCATGGATTTACACAACATTATGTACATTCCACAAATATTGTTCACAATACATTGTTCATAGATGAGGCATGTTTTAAGAAACTAATGCCTGCCTTAAAAGAAAACCAAACCATAAACTTGTCCTTAACACAACAACAAGACAAATTAAATAAAGTCTTTTATATAGAATAGTTTATGTAGTCTTCAGACTCGTTCGAAGTCATGTTCATCTACGCTTGCATTTTATTGATAGTACTTCCTCAAGTGCTCCACATTCCAAGGATGCTCTAACTTCCTCCCATCCAGTGCTTCCAAGTAATAGGACCTTTGTCTTTTGCAGTTGACGACTCTGTAGGGGCCTTCCCAATTTGGTCCCAACTTCCCGTGAGCTGGGTTCTTTGTTGCCAGGGAAACCCTTTTTAAAACGAGGTCTCCTACGCTGAAACGCCTTAGCTTCACCATTGCATCATACTGTCTAGCCATAAGGTTCTTGTAACTTGCCATCCTTTGTTCAGCGTCCATCCTTACCTCGTCTATGAGATCAAGGTTCAAACGGAGTTGCTCCTCATTATCTTTGTCTTGATACGCCACCACTCTATGATTAGCCATATGCACTTCTGCAGGTATGACCGCTTCTGCTCCATAGGTTAGCTTGAAAGGAGTCTCCCCTGTAGGAGTTCTCGCTGTCGTCCTATATGCCCACAAAACACCTGGTAGCTCATCTGGACATACTCCCTTAGCCCCCTCAAGCCGAGTCTTGATCAACTTTAGCAAGGATCGGTTTGCAACTTTTGCTTGGCCGTTAGCTTGTGGGTGGGCTGGTGAGGAGTAATGATTTTGAATTCCAAAATGTAGGCAAAAATCTCTAAAAAGTGCATTATCAAATTGTCGTCTGTTGTCTGATATCAGCACCCTGGGTACTCCAAATTTGCACACAATGTTCTTCCACACGAAGTTTTTGACATTCTGTTGCGTAATGTTAGCCAAGGGTTCAGCTTCTACCCACTTGGTAAAATAATCAATACCAACTACGAGAAATTTCATTTGTCTTACGCCTAGTGGGAATGGACCCAGAATGTCTAGTCCCCATTGTGCAAAAGGCCAGGGGGCCGTCATTGGAGTCAAATACTCTGATGGTTGCTTGGGGACGTTGCTGAACCTCTGGCATTGGTCGCAGACCTTGACGTAGGCCTTAGCGTCAGCTTGCATGCTAGGCCAATAATACCCTGCACGGACGATTTTGTGGACGAGTGATCTGGCTCCTGAGTGATTGCCACACGCTCCTTCGTGGATTTCCCTTATTATGTAGTTTGCTTCGTCCGGTGCCAAACACCTTAGATAAGGCTGGGAAAAACCTCTTTTATAAAGAATCTCATCCATTAGAACGTACCTGGCTTCCCTTACCCTCAGCTTTCTTGCCTCGTCCTTCTCTTCTAGGAGTCGTCCGTCTTTCAGGTACGACACAATTGGAGTCATCCAACTTGTCCTGCCTTCTACCTGTTGTACTTCTGGGATGTCTATACTTGGCATATATTAAATGTTATCAATTTCGTCTACGGCTTCACTCGCTGAGGCTTCTTTCGCCAAAGCATCAGCTTCCATGTTTTCTTCCCTTGGGATCTGAACGAAGTTCACTTCCTCAAACTTTTTAACAAGGCGCATCACTTTGTTTAGATATTTCCTCATCCGCTCTTCCTTGGCTTCAGACACACCATTCACTTGGCCTATGATTAGCTGAGAATCTCCCAGGACAAGGAGTGACTCTGCTTCAACGGACTTGGCCAATTCCATCCCTCTGAGAAGAGCTTCATACTCGGCTTCATTATTAGTTGTTTGGTACTGCAAACGAACCTTGTGTTTTAATTTGTCTCCCTCTGGAGATTGTAACACCACACCTACTCCTCCTGCATACTGCGTAGACGAACCATCCACATAAACCACCCACTTAATGCTTTCCTTCTCACCCACCTCGTCACAATTCAAAGTAAACTCTGCAATGAAATCTGCCAAAGCTTGAGCTTTTATGGCATGCCTCGGTTGGTACTTTATGTCAAACTCATTGAGCTTGACGGCCCATTGGATCAAACGTCCTGCAGCCTCTAGTTTGTTCATTGCCTTCTTGAGTGGGTGATCTGTCATGACATTAATGATATGAGCCTGAAAGTAATGCCTTAGCTTTCTGGAGGCTGTTATCAATGCAAAAGCCAATTTCTCCATCAACGGATATCATCCTTCTGCTCCCCTCAGTGCTCTGCTGGTATAGTACATAGGTCTTTGTACCTTGTCTTCCTCCCTCACTAATGCTGAACTCACAGCATGTGGGGTAACTGCCAGATATAAATACAACTCTTCCCCTTGCACGGACGGGCTTAACAAAGGGGCCTTGGTAAGGTATGTCTTCAAATCTTCAAATGCTTTCTGACACTCATCATTCCATTCAAATGCTTTTTTAAGAACCTTAAAAAATGGCAGGCACTTGTCAGTAGCTTTGGAAACAAACCTGTTGAGGGCGGTGACTCGTCCGGTAAGTGATTTGACTTCTTTAACACTGCTCCGAGGCTTCATATTCAATATTGCATGGATTTTATCAATAATGCCTCAATGTATTGAATGTTTCTTGCAAGTCGTCCAGATGCCTGTCTTCGTCCTGAGTTTTTACTAACATGTCGTCTATATAGACTTCCATATTCCACCCGATCTGTGGACGAAACATATGATTGACCAACCGTTGGTATGTTGCCCCAGCATTTTTCAAACCGAAAGGCATCACTTCATAACAAAATAATCCCTGACTGGTGACAAAGGACGTCTTCTCTTGGTCTGCTTCGTCCATCCGAATCTGATTGTACCCAGAGAAAGCGTCCAAGAAACTGAGTAATTTGTGGCCCGCAGTAGAATCTACCAGCTGATCAATGCGTGGTAACGGGTAACTATCCTTTGGGCAAGCCTTGTTTAGGTCAGTGAAATCAACGCACATTCTCCACTTGCTATTCGCCTTTTTGACCATAACTACGTTGGCCAACCACTCAGGATAGTATACCTCTCGAATGAACTTCGCCATAATCAGCTTCTGAACTTCCTCCTTAACAGCATTGTCTCTCTCTGGGGCAAACACCCTCTTCTTTT
The DNA here is from genome assembly GCF_002906115.3 of Quercus suber. NCBI lineage: Eukaryota > Viridiplantae > Streptophyta > Magnoliopsida > Fagales > Fagaceae > Quercus > Quercus suber. The sequence goes on from NW_027069746.1 coordinate 758,611, forward strand.
GCCGCACTGGTTTGGAGGAAGGGCATACACTCATATGGTGGGTAATGACACTGGGATCTATGCCCTGCACATCTTCGTGACTCTATGCAAACACATCCCTATTTCTTTTCAAAAAACAAATAAGATCTTTCTTGATCTTTACTTCCAAATCTGCCCCAATCCTGGTACATTATCATCTAAAGGAACATCTTCCAATGCTTCAATAAGTTCTGCCACAACTTTCTTTTCTTCAATAGTCATTGTTTAAATTTGCTCGTCCGCAGCCAACATGGCCAAATAACACTCTCTTGCCGTTAGTTGGTCTCCCTGTACTTGGCCTATCCCATGCTCCGTCGGGAACTTGACTGACAAGTGGTAGGTAGATGTTATGGCCTTCCACCTATTTAGAGTTGGACTCCCAATTATGGCATTGTAAGAGGACGAACAATCAACCACAAGGAAGTTCACCTCCTTGGTAACTTGCTGCGGATATGCCCCCACTGCCACTGGTAACAAAATGCTACCCACAAATTGTATCTTCATTCCACCAAATCCCACTAGAGGGGAGCTTGCTTGTTGCAGCCGATCTCGTCCTAACCTCATTTGCTGAAAGGCTGGATAATACAAAATATCAGCCGAGCTTCTATTGTCTATCAACACCCTTCTGGTCTTGTAATCAGCAATAAGGAGAGTGATGACAATAACGTCGTCATGGGGGTGGTGGATTTTCTCTGCATCCTCGTTCGTGAAGGTAATCTTCTGCTCGTCCGTAGTTCTCTCACTTGGTAATCGTCCAGAGAGTTGAGCGTTCTGTACTGCTTTCAAATATGCCTTCTTCGACTTGGACGACTGTCCTGTAGGACTTCCCCCTAGGATGATCCTTATTTCTCCAAGCGGTGGTCGTGATGTCTCCTCTACCTTTGCTTTCAATTTCTCATCCTTGTGGTCTCGTCCAAGGAAATTCCTCAACTTTCCTTGCCTGGTGAGATTTTCAATTTGCTGCTTCAAATCAAAGCATTCATCCGTATCATGCCCATGATCCCTATGGAAACGACAATACTTGTTCCGATTGCGCTTGTTGGGATCCCCCTTCATCTTCTCTGGCCACTTCAAAGAAGGCTCGTCCTTTATTTGCATAAGAACTTGCTCAAGTGGCACGTTCAAGGGGGTATACTGTTGATTCCGTGCTGAAGGGCCTGCTTTCTTTTCTCGATCCCTCTTATCTTCCGTCCGTCCCTTCTTAGGACGAGGACCTTGTTCCGACTGACGCGTTGTGTTGGCTTCAACCTTCTCAACTCTCTTCCTCTTCTTGGCTATGATAGCATCCTCTGCATTCATGAAGTTCTGGGCTGAATGAACTAGCTCAGCCATAGTTTGAGGCGCCTGTTCATATAACTTATGGATAAATAGATCAGAATGAACGCCATTATAAAATGTTGCCAGGAGGAGTTTATCGTCCACCTCGTCCACCGCCAAGGCGTCCCTGTTGAAACGCGTGATGAAGGACCGCAAACTCTCATTCTCCCCTTGCTCTATGGTTAGCAAACTGGACGAGGAACGTTTGTGCCTCTGCCCTCCAATGAAATTGTTGACGAACAACTTGCTCAGCTCTTCAAAGGACGCCACTGTATTAGAAGGTATTTTGCTGAACCACACTCGTGCTGGTCCTTTCAAGGTAGTAGAAAAAGCGCTGCACATTATTTCATCTGGAACTCCTTGAAGATGCATAGTAGTTTTAAAGGTGGCAATATGGTCAAAAGGGTCTCGCGTCCCGTCATACGAATCTAAAGGAGGCATCTTGAATTTAAGTGGCAAAGGATGAGCATTGACGGACGCCACGAAGGGGGAATCAGTCCTGTGAACTAAGTCTTCCACAGGGTTTGTTTTCCTCATGTTTTCCTTCATCTCGTCCATGACCCTTCTCATTTGATCCATTTCTCTTTCTAAGTGAGGTACCCTCCGTGAAACAGTACCTCTTGACTGATTGTCAGTTTCAACATTCCTTTCCTCCTCTTGACTCTGGGCCCGTTCTCCAGCATTCCGTTCATAAGGCTATTTCCTTAACTCAAGTTGTCTAACCAACTCTTGGTTTTGACGAGTTAATTCTGCCATAGCGGCAGCCATGGATTGCACATGTTGGAATGAGGGTGGTTGCATGGTGGGTGCTGACTGACGGTCGCAGTGAGGCTTACTAGATGCGTCCCTGCTATGTTGAGGGTCTGGACTCGTTGCCCTAGATCTTGTCCGAACCATTTCAACCCTTGATTGGAGAAAGAAATTATGGAACTTAAATTAAGTCCCAATGACAACAGATTTTTTACGTTTCAATAAATTAAGTCCCCACAAACGGCGCCAACTGATAAATTCTAAGAGATCAATGGGCTGAAAAATCTCCGGATGCTCTTGATCTTGAGTAATGAGTCCTGGAAAACCAAAGAAAGTCAGAGAAGACCGGTGGAAGCCGGCCTTTAATTCTCCGATGGTAAAGTTAGTAGATTGAAGGAAAAAAGAGCCTTCAAGACTTCCTTAACTTCTTCTCTAGAATTTTCCAAAAGAGAGAAAAAGTCCCTTTACCTCTACGCAGAAAGGCCTTTATATAGCGTTAGGAATCGGTTATTTCTCCTAATCGTCGTAGAGTTTGGAGGATTCAGAGGGTAACTTCCTTAACCTTCATAAGGGTCACCTCTTCGGGACTTGTGTTGAGCTTCAAGCAATATGACTTTTCAACATGACTCTTGGTTGAAGGTGTGCTGAGTGTAACTCTAAGTGAACCTACCTCGTCCACCATTAAGGATGGACGAGGTTCTCTGCTCACTCGTCCTTCATTGGACGAGTGAATGGAAGAAGAAGAAGGACGGCAAAGGAAGGACGAACGTATCAACTATTTGCTTTCCATTCTGCACATTGCTATGGACGACCAAATGGGCGAGTGATTGACTTGGTGTTTTTCTTGCACCATCAACTAGTACAAGCAGGAATGGGCTTGGGCCTATTACATTGGGCTAATATGTCTAATATATATCTCTAACATAGAAATTAGAGGATTGAATTGAACGAAGTTAAAGTTCAATAATTGAATTGAATTTTAGGTGAAATTAGAAGGTGTAATTTGTAATTTAGCCAAATATTTAACAAAATTCAAATAAAACTGAAAAAGCATTCGACATCAACCTGAACAATTACTTCCAAAATTTATCTATGAATAGTAGCCTAATACACTTATTGGGTACTGCTCAGCAACAAACTAAATAAATATATTTTTTATTCAGCCCCTAACTCAACTGTTTCATCTCAGAGCTCTCCTTCTCTCCGATAGACGTAGATTGATGGAAACGGAGGATGAGGATGGTGGTCAAGTTATTCATGGTGGTTGGATTTCATAGTGGTGGTCTAGCCAAATTTTGTGGGTTTACTGAATTTCATGGTGGTGGTGGATATCAGTCTTCTTCCTTTGTGAGGGTGTGTGAAAGGACAAAGTTTAACTACAAACTTAGTTGTAGTCTAAGACTATAACTTCACTCAATATTCTTTTATTGGATGTGAATATTGACAAATCCACTAGTGGATAACATTTTCTTTTTATATCTTTCATACTTGCAAATTTTCAAAAAATCAAAAATCAATAGTTATGTTATCAATTAATTGTTTAAATTGCACATTTTTGTTGTCTAAAACTATGCATAAAATTAAAATAAGTTCATGGATCATATAGTAAGCAACATCTAATTGGCACAAAATTTGACATGTATATTAAGAGTGTAAAGAACACATAATTCAATGTTAGATTTTCAAAATATGTAGCAATGCTAATTTTTTTAAAGGAAGTTGTAGCCTTCAACTATAACCAGAGAGACTATAGTTTTAAGTTACATACAACCAAATTTGTAGTTAAACTTTATCATATATGTAATACCTACAAGGAGACTAAGGTTTATTATGCTAATGAGAGACTCCAGTTGACACTTTGATCAACTCACTTTATGGATTTGTTTGATTTCCATGAGGACCCCTCACTTTTTTTCATTGTACGGTCTTTTTTTCTTTTTTCTTTTTATGAGAAAAAGGTAAGTAATTTTATTGAACTAAATCAAATTTTAATACATTATTCAAGTCACTAGGTAGCTCTTCTATCCATATATACATTAGTGTCTGCAAATAGAACTGCTCGTCTAACAAGAGCATGGGCTAAGTTGTTCCATCCATACACCCCTTTTTACATGTTGAAAATTGCAACTCAGTAAAGTAGAACTAAGGCATCGAATCTCTTCTTTTCTCCAATTGTATGGTCTTTATATGTCCATAAACTATTTGCGTTTGAGTTGGAAATATTTTAAATTTTATTAGCTAGGTTCTATGGTAATATTATTAACTGTAGTTTATAATCGCTAAAAAAAGGAATATAATAGGTACAATTAGCTCCTTAAAAAAAAAAAAAAAAAAAAAAAAAAGGTACAATTAAATATATTAACATTTACATCTTAATGTTTTAAAAAAAAATTATATCTTAATTATATATTTTTATATATAAAAACATCTAAATATATTTGCGCATTTTGTGCTATTGGAAAAGTTTAATATTGTATTTTGACAGCTGGTAAATTTTAACAATTAATGCTCCTATTTTCAAACATAAAATATTTACATGTAAAATATTTTTAGTAAAATATTTTAGCTGTTTGGTATGACAAATAAAATTTTTCAAGCAAACCACTAAAATCGATGGCTTAACACCTTAGCCGTTGATATTGGAGGTTTGATGACTAGGCCATTGGAACCAACAATTAGAGTGGTGGTCAGACTGACAAACTAATCAACAAAATGGTGTTGTCGGTTACTGGACCTCTGGCACGTATTGCAGTGTAGCATCTTTGGTCACCGGATAGCCGATACTGATAGCCAATGTGGCATTTTCAGTCATCAAACCGCCTGCACTAGTTGCCAGAGCGAAGTCTCCAGACACCAAACTACTAGCATTTGTCACCAAAGCGGAGTCATCGAACACCAAACCAATGACACTGGTGGCCGAAGCGAAGTCTCCGACCACTAGATCTCCATCACCAATCACTGGAACAAAGTCTCCGGCCATCAGACATTGGCACTAATCATCAGAGTGGTGTCTCTAACCACCAGACCGGTAACCTAGCATTAAATAAGGAGGGGAAGCCATTGTTTGTTTTTGAAAAATATTTTACCAAATTTTTAGATGTTAAATATTTTTCAATTTTTTATAAAGAATTTTACAAGTTTGACTATATTTTATCTACAAACAAATACCTAAAAATGGAAAAACATTTTCTAAAAAATATTTTAATTCAAAACAATCAAAGCGTAAAGAAGAATAAGTAGAAGTTATGAATGTTGTCACAATGACATTACAACCCAAAAACCCTCAACCAACTCACCAAGGAAGACAATTCCCATCTCAGTAGTTAAATTTTTTTTTTTTTTTTTTTTTAAAGTTCCCATTATATGCCTCATATGCTATATGATTGATTAAATTGTGTTTGAGTTAAAAGTATTTTAAATTTTATTAACAACATGCTGTTGTAATAATGTTGATTGTATTTATTAAATTTTACTTTTAAAAAAATGTTGAATGTCTTATAACAGCACTAAAAAAGTACTACATTTACTATGATTAAATTTTTTTTTGTACTACATTTACTATGATTATTGATTATTTTTATTTTTATTTCATTATTCAATAATTGAAGGAAATAGGATTTAAACCCTACATTTCTTCAATGAAAATACCAAAAAGTATTAGTTGAATTGAACTACAAATTCTTTTAACACATGATGTATTTATCATTAAAAATTTAAATGTTTAAAAATTTAATTTGTAGTTGAATTGGCACCTCCCTATTCACAAAAGTGCTTAGGAGTTTAAAAGAAAAAGGGTTTGAGTTACAGGGTTAGTAGCATATTGTAATTATCTAAAAAACATGTATTCAAATTTTTTGGCACATTGCGTAGGTGCGCAACTAGTTTAATATTATTGTATTTTGACTACCTATAAATTTTGGTAGTTAAAGAAGACCAAATCCTCTAAACTATAGTTAGTGATTAGGCTACAACATTGATCTAAAAACATAATTTCTACATGAACCCCTTAAACAAAGGCTTAACATGATTAATTATTCACTACTTTGCTCTTTCCTCTTAAATAATAATTCATCACACTAATTAGATTTATAGTGGAACTCACCATTTTGTATAAGGAGTGAGTATTTTTTATTTATAATAATTCGATAGTAGTGAGGGGTGTGGCAATATATTCAAACCTTGGATGTCCTTATTGGAACCATAAAGTTCCAATTGTAACAGGAGGGAGCATTTCTCTTAAAATATTGAATAATTTTTTTGGTTTAACAGAATTTGTGAGAGTACAATAACGTCATACTTGCTCCTCTTATATAATCACGGTGGTCTCAAAATTAAATAATAAGAGAAGAAGAACTACAACTTTATTCTACTCTTGGAGTATTGTATAATTTTCCATCTCTAAAGATTATGAATTTAATGAATTTTAGCCTTCATAATGATTATAAATTTATTAGTTGTGTAAGCCTTTATAATAGGAGTAACACTACACCCACAAACTATTTTAAACTATTTTTACAAACTGTTGATGTGGTCAATCTTTTATTGATTTTCATCTAGACCCACCATTAACTTCACTTTTTCATTTACCAATAATTACTCACCACATCAGCAGTTTGTAAAATCATTTGGGTAAATTGTAAATTACACCTCTAAAGTTTGGGGGTTATTGGATTTTATACCTTGAAGTTTCAAAATTTGGATTTTAAGTTTTTGGATTTTAATCCCTAAAGTTTTGGGTGTTTGGATTCTACACCCTAAGTTTTAGAATTTGGAGGTATAAAATCCAAACAATCCTAAATTTTAGGTGGTCAAATCCAAGTTCTAAAACGTTAGGGTATAAACTCCAAAAACCCCAAACTTTAAGGGATAAAATGTAAATTCTAAAACTTTATGGTGTAAAATCCAATCACCTCCAAACTTTAGTAGTGTAATTTGCAATTTAACTAAAAAATTTTGTAAAAATTTTTATATCTCTAGAATGACTCTTATAATAGTAAGCAATTTTAATTGTGTGATATTAATTTACAACTCCTATATAATATACCATTTAAAGCTCAACAAAAAAATATTTGGTAAATAATTTATTTCTATTTTAAAGCATTACTCCTATATGGTAACCCATTTAAAGCTCAACAAAAAGAAAATGGTAAATGATTTATTTATATTTTAAATCATTGATAAATCATTTAATATTGTATTTTAACTTGCTATAAATTTTAGCAACCTAATTAAGAACACCATATTTTCTAAAATGTAGTTATTAAATAGGGTGGAACACTTATGGAAAAAATATAATTTCTACAGACACTAAAATTTAATTAAATGGAACATTTATGGAAAAGTATAAGTTCTACATGCACTAATATTTAAATGCATCATGAAGACTACTAAATTAATGATTTTGAACCTTTCTATTTTTTATATATATTTTTTTTTTAGAAGAATGAAAATTTATTTCTATGATCATTGTTAAATCATTTAATATTGCATTTTAACTTCCTATAAATTTTTGCAACCTAATTAAGAAGACCATGTCTTCTAAAATGTAGTTATTAAGTAGGGTGAAACACTTATGGAAAAAGTATCATTTCTATACAATAAGATTTAAATGCATGGAACATTTATGGAAAAAGTATAAGTTCTACATACACTAACACTAAGATTTAAATGCATCATGAAGTCTACTAAATTAATGATTTTGAACCTTTCTAATTTTTCTTGGGAAGATTGAAAATTTATTTCTATTTGAAATCATTAATTGTTAAATCATTTAATATTGTATTTTAACTTCCTATAAATGTTGGCAACCTAATTTAGAAGACCATATCTTCTAAAATGTAGTTATTAAGTAGGGTGAAACACTTATGGAAAAAGTATCATTTTTACTACACTAAGATTTAAATGCATGGAACATTTATGGGAAAGTATAAATTCTACCTACACTAACTTAGATTTAAATGCACCATGAAGACTACTAAATTAATGATTTTGAACCTTTCTAATTTTTCTTAAGAAGAGTGAAAATTTATTTCTATTTTAAATCATTGTTAAATCATTTAATATTGTACATCAACTTCCAATGAGCTTATGACTTGAATCTTGCATTTTCACGGGTTGGCTTAAAGTCCTAAACTTTTTACTTCATGAAATGGGTTCAAAGCCCAAATTTCCTACCTTATCAAGTTCACAACGTGTGACATTGCCAACATCGCAAGACGAGCCTATGACCTATATTCCTCTCACCATATGAATTGGACTTGAAACCCATATCTTCTTTTATTAAGAAATCAAGATTTAAATCTCACTTTACCATTTTTTGTGACTTTAGGGACTTCTTTTATAAAAGCCCACGTTTACACAAAATGAGTTTGGAGTAAAATTGTCAATTGCACCACTGGGGCCATTAAAATCTTAGGGCCCCATGCGCATAATTTGGGGTGAAATTGCTTTCTCCCCAATTTGGGGACAAAATTGGGGGGAGGGGGGAGTAGATGATGGGAAATTTTCCATTTGCCCTCCCCCTAATTTATGTTGCTTTTCTTCGTCTTTTTTTTTTTTTTTTTTTTTTTTTTAAACTTTTGTTCCCTTATATTTTGTTAATTTTTAATTCTTAGTACTAGGGGTATAAGAGTAAATTTATACAATTTATAGTTTCTATCCTCACTCTTTTTTTTTTTTTTTTTTTCACAACCAAAAAAAAAAAAAAAAAAAAAAATTCTACCTCTCCACTTAGATATAAAGAAGAGAAGTCCTATGAAAGGCTAATTTATTATACAATATTAAATGAAAATAAATTTCTTACCATATGTGAATCACAATTAATATCACAAAGAGTGATCATTCAATACTCTTTTCTCTCATATAATAGTGGGTATTGCTAATTAAATTTATTGTGAGGTCCTTAAGTTAGAGGAGGAAGAATTGCTCATGGAACATTAAATAATTTTCTATTATAAAGGTCCAAAAAAATAATGAATTTATAGTTATTATAAATGTTCAAAACTGTTTTTTTAAGAAACTGTTAAATTCATGGTCTTCATACTCTTAACCTTAGTTTAAAGGGTTAAGGTAGAAATTATGTTGAGTTTACACCTTCCTTATCAACTTTACTAGAAATGGTACTTTTTTTTATTGCCAACATTTGGAGTTGTCAAAATGAAAAATCAAAAGAGTTAACAATATATTTAAACAAAAATCATTTTTTTAACCATCATTACTGCTTACTATTTTTTTTTGTAGGATTATTATTTACTATTTTTTTTTTGAAGGATTACTGCTTACTATTATAAAGGCACTAAAGCAATGAATGGAATAAGAATACACAATAATTTCACAACATTGCCAAAGTAGTCTACCACCATATTATGCAATTTTATTTATTTATTTATTGACCCATATATAAAGTTCTATACTAATTTTGAAATGTTGTGAATTTGATGAGTCTGTGAGTGTATATATATGTATAGATAATTTTTTATTTTATTTTTTTATGTATCCTTAGGACTCTTATAAAGGTCCATACAACTAATATATTTATGAGAAGTGATATGTCTACAATATTTTCACAATAAATTATAATTAGTAAGTTGTTATTGGTTATAATTTGAATTCACAACTTAAATTTACTTTTTTTTGTCTATATTTAACAGCCAATAACAACTTATCATTTAGAATTTTTGTGAAAGTGTTATGAAAATATTGTGGACACAATATTTCTCTAAATTTATAATTTATTAGAAATGTTCAATCTTCTAAAAAAAAATTAGAAAGGTTCAAAATCATTAATTTAGTAGTATTTATGATACATTTAAATCTTAGTGTATGTAAAACTTATACTTTTTCCATAAATGGTCCATGCATTTAAATCTTAGTGTATGTGATATTACACTTTTTCCATAAGTGTTTCACTCCATACCTACTTAATAACTACATTTTAGAAGATATGGTCTTCTTAATTAGGTTGCCAAAATTTATAGGAAGTTAAAATAAAATATTAAATGATGTAACAATGATTTAANTTTAAACTTTTGTTCCCTTATATTTTGTTAATTTTTAATTCTTAGTACTAGGGGTATAAGAGTAAATTTATACAATTTATAGTTTCTATCCTCACTCTTTTTTTTTTTTTTTTTTTCACAACCAAAAAAAAAAAAAAAAAAAAAAATTCTACCTCTCCACTTAGATATAAAGAAGAGAAGTCCTATGAAAGGCTAATTTATTATACAATATTAAATGAAAATAAATTTCTTACCATATGTGAATCACAATTAATATCACAAAGAGTGATCATTCAATACTCTTTTCTCTCATATAATAGTGGGTATTGCTAATTAAATTTATTGTGAGGTCCTTAAGTTAGAGGAGGAAGAATTGCTCATGGAACATTAAATAATTTTCTATTATAAAGGTCCAAAAAAATAATGAATTTATAGTTATTATAAATGTTCAAAACTGTTTTTTTAAGAAACTGTTAAATTCATGGTCTTCATACTCTTAACCTTAGTTTAAAGGGTTAAGGTAGAAATTATGTTGAGTTTACACCTTCCTTATCAACTTTACTAGAAATGGTACTTTTTTTTATTGCCAACATTTGGAGTTGTCAAAATGAAAAATCAAAAGAGTTAACAATATATTTAAACAAAAATCATTTTTTTAACCATCATTACTGCTTACTATTTTTTTTTGTAGGATTATTATTTACTATTTTTTTTTTGAAGGATTACTGCTTACTATTATAAAGGCACTAAAGCAATGAATGGAATAAGAATACACAATAATTTCACAACATTGCCAAAGTAGTCTACCACCATATTATGCAATTTTATTTATTTATTTATTGACCCATATATAAAGTTCTATACTAATTTTGAAATGTTGTGAATTTGATGAGTCTGTGAGTGTATATATATGTATAGATAATTTTTTATTTTATTTTTTTATGTATCCTTAGGACTCTTATAAAGGTCCATACAACTAATATATTTATGAGAAGTGATATGTCTACAATATTTTCACAATAAATTATAATTAGTAAGTTGTTATTGGTTATAATTTGAATTCACAACTTAAATTTACTTTTTTTTGTCTATATTTAACAGCAATAACAACTTATCATTTAGAATTTTGTTGAAAGTGTTATGAAAATATTGTGGACACAATATTCTCTAAATTTATAATTTATTAGAAATGTTCAATCTTCTAAAAAAAAATTAGAAAGGTTCAAAATCATTAATTTAGTAGTATTTATGATACATTTAAATCTTAGTGTATGTAAAACTTATACTTTTTCCATAAATGGTCCATGCATTTAAATCTTAGTGTATGTGGATATTACACTTTTTCCATAAGTGTTTTCACCCTACTTAATAACTACATTTAACTACATTTTAGAAGATATGGTCTTCTTAATTAGGTTGCCAAAATTTATAGGAAGTTAAAATACAATATTAAATGATGTAACAATGATTTAAGAGTAATGCAAGAAATATAAAATTTTTACCCAAAAAAAAAAAAAAATTTACACACTGTTGATGTGGTGAGTGGTTATTGGTAAATGAAAAAGTAACGTTAATGATGGGCCTAGATGAAAACCAATAAGAAGTTGACCACATCAACAATTTGTAAAAATGTTGTAAAATAGTTTGTGCCTGTAGCATTACTCATAATTTAAAAGAGAAATAAACTTTCAATATTCCCAAGAAAAATTAGAAAGTTCAAAATCATTAATTTATTAGTCTTCATGATGCATTTAAATCTTAGTGTTAGTGTATGTAGAACTTGTACTTTTCCATAAATGTTCCATGCATTTAAATCTTAGTGTATATAGAAATTATACTTTTCCTTAAGTGTTTCACCCTACTTGATAACTGCATTTTAGAAGATATGTTCTTCTTAATTAGGTTACCAAAATTTATTGGAAGTTAATGAACAATATTAAATGATTTAACAATGATTTAAAATAGAAATAAATTTTCATTCTTCTCAAGAAAAATTAGAAAGGTTCAAAATCATTAATATAAGAGATGTACTACGTCTACAACATTTTCATAACAAATCATATGTGGTTAGTTGTTATTGGTTCTAATTTGAACCTACCACTGAAATTACTTTTCTATTTCACCAATAACAACCCGTAACAACCTGCCATATAGGATATGTTGTAAAAATGTTGTGAGCATAACATTTCTCTTAATATAATAGTCTTCATGATACATTTAAATCTAAGTTAGTGTAGGTTGAACTTATACTTTTTCCATAAATGGTCCATATTTTTAAATCTTAGTGTATGTAGAAATTATACTTTTTCCATAAGTGTTTCACCCTACTTAATAACTACATTTTAGAAGATATGGTCTTCTTAATTAGGTTGCCAAAATTTATAGGAAGTTAATGTACAATTTTAAATGATTTAAAATAGAAATAAAATTTCACTCTTCTCAAGAAAAATTTGAAAGGTTCAAAATCATTAATTTAGTAGTCTTCATGATGCATTTAAATCTAAGTTAGTGTAGGTAGAAGTTATACTTTTTTCATAAATGTTCCATGCATTTAAATCTTAGTGTATGTAGAAATTATACTTTTTCCATAAGTGTTTCACCCTACTTAATAACTACATTTTAGAAGATATGGTCTTCTTAATTAGGTTGCCAAAATTTATTCTTGAATTAACAAGATTTGGGCTTTAAGCCTGTACAATGAAGATACAAGATTTAAGCTTTGCGCCCATTTCATGAATTGAGAAAAAGTAGTAGTGACTCCAATTTGTGATGCAAAAAAAAAAAAACTTTATGCTCAATATGTGAAGAGTCGAGAAACAATGTGGTTATGTGTCCATTACTAATGTAGTGAAGATGTGGGTTGTGAGCTTGTCTTGTGAAGTGAAGAAGTTTATGGTCATGAGTTCAATATAAAAATATGTTGATTTTTGGTAAGAAAGCACAATTGATGTAGTTGGATGAAATTTGAGTTTTTTTTTTTTTTTTTAGCTTTAAATAATTTAAACCAATACTCATTATTGTGTAAAATACAAATATTGTTGATGTGGCACAACTTGTCTAATAAAATTATGCCATGTGAAGTGAGGGGAAAAAAAACCCAAAATAACATCTTCAATAATTTAAAATGAAAAAAGAAATGGATAGAAGGGAAGGGAAATCATTTATTTCCTTTGTTTAATTAGAATGAGGATGCTTCTCCACAAAAGAAAAAAAAGAAGAAGATGAAGGGAGAAAGGAAATATTGAGAGAAACAGTTTTCATGGGTCCCATTTTTTGCTTCTCCACCAATTACAATTTTACCCTTGTAAAGTTTTGTCTTTTTAAGAAATTACTTTTTATATCCTTATAATTAATTCATAATTTATAATTTACAAGAATCAAATAGTAAAATAATTTTCTATGAATATTTATTTTTATTTTTATTCTTATTTATATCCAAACACACATGGGGAAAGTATTTTCTTTCCTCTTGCCTTTTCCTTTTCCTTCATGTTTCTTTTCTTTTCTCTTCACTCTCTTGTGAACCAAATATAGTATTAAGAGAACTCATACCAAACTTCTTAAAACACCATTTTAACAAAATATTTAGGCTAAATTATAAATTGCATCTTCTTACTTTTTACCCAAAATCTAATTCAATCTTGTAAAATCAACTTTGTTCAATTTAGTCGTCGAACTTTTAATTTTATTCAATTCAAAATTTTTATCTATTCTATTAAGTAGGTTACCGTTATATGCCCATAATATTACATGGTTTTGTAATTTTTAAATTATATATATATATATATATATAACTAATAGAAATAAATTTTTCATTAAAAAAATTAATTTTTATTTTTTGTGATATATATATATATATATATATAACTAATAGAAATAAATTTTTCATTAAAAAAATTAATTTTTATTTTTTGTGAAGAACATTCCTCCATGATAGATTTTAGGTGTAATCTATGCCTTTTAATTTTTGCCTTTGAACCAACGATTTTCCACATGTAGGTTGCCATGACGTTTCTAAAAAAAAAAGGTTGCCATGACTTTTTCTTTTTTTCTTTTTTTGGTTGCTGTGCATATGGTGCCATTATTTAGTCCCAACATAGTAAGGTGAGGTCACAATCTAGGGTACGACCTACACGTTGCTCCGGTAGTTGTCAGAGTAGTGCGATTACGAGTGTGAATCCAACGACGATATCATCATTTTCTTCTGAAGCTCTATATATATATATATATATATTTTTTTTTTGTAAAAATTGGTAGGGATTTTGGTTTGTGGAGGAAAATGCCGGTTCTATTTATTTATTTATTAATCATTTGGATCAAAGAACTATTTTTGAAGAAAGTCTGAATAGACTATGTTCCGAGACACTTGACAGCAAAGCCCTAATGGAATTGAACAAAAAGACTGAATGGAACGAAATTAAAATTAGATAACTGAATTGAATTTTAGGCAAAATTAGAAAGAGTTATTTGTGATTTAGCCAAATATATAACTATACTCTAGTAAAAGAACCCTACATTAGCCTTAGGGGAGTTCTTACAAATTCTTTGTGGGGTTCAAAATTCAAATGAATCCCCTGGTTTGATTAAAAAAATTTATATGCATAAAATATTATTTTATTAGTTTAATTTACCTTTAAAAATATTTTTACACATCATGACTTAAATCTTGCACACTCTGACATAGATCAATTCAACCCAAAACTAAGCAACACAAATTAGTCCATTCCAAAACCAACCAATAACATAAATTATGGATTTCTCTCTCATGAATCTATTCTCTCTATTTGACTCTTGGTATTTTCGACTTGTGTATGTTTGATATTGATTTTGTGCATTATATATTTATTTATTTATTTTTATTATAATATTATTTGTGTGTGAATGCGTGTGTGTGTAGTATAAATATAATATAATTTTATATAATTATGAAATATAAAAGGTTTGTTACGTGTATGTGTATTGTTATTATGTTATAATAGCATTTTTTTATAAGGTTAGAGATTAAAAAATAATAATAAAATAAGTGATTCTTCAAAAATTTGATTGATTAAGTAGATAAATAATGTATTATTTATATATGTACGGATGAGTGTGGCTCTTTGGGTCAATAATTAATATAATGTACGTGGGTTGAGTTTTATCATTCAATTTAATATATATATATATATATATAAAGTCAAAGATTAGAAGAAATCCAATTAGATTTCATTGGATTCTCAATTTTGCGCCATGTGTCTTATCTATTTTTTAATTTTTGTGTCAAATGAATTATTGAGTGTAAAAATTGAATAATCCAAATCCAATTAGATTAGAATTTGAGTTTCAATTGGAGTCTAATTTTGCCCAATGTGTCCATCAAATTTTTTAATTTTTGTAACAAGTGAATTATTAGGTGCAAAAAATGAAGAGTCTAAATCCAATTAAATTCTGAATCACACACACACACACATGTATATATAATGAAAAGGCAAGACTTAGGTACAGTACTTATGTGCTGTTCTTTAGGTTCCCCTTTTAAAATTCTGCCATATGGATTTTTTGTCATGGGATGGAAGTGTATTTTTTTAGTTGAATAGCCACATGGCTAAATCTTAAAAATGGAATCTAAGAAACATCACCTAAAATAGTGTATGAAAAACCATTACACATTATTTTTTTATAAGGTTAGAGATTAAAAAATAATAATAAAATAAGTGATTCTTCAAAAATTTGATTGATTAAGTAGATAAATAATGTATTATTTATATATGTACGGATGAGTGTGGCTCTTTGGGTCAATAATTAATATAATGTACGTGGGTTGAGTTTTATCATTCAATTTAATATATATATATATATATATAAAGTCAAAGATTAGAAGAAATCCAATTAGATTTCATTGGATTCTCAATTTTGCGCCATGTGTCTTATCTATTTTTTAATTTTTGTGTCAAATGAATTATTGAGTGTAAAAATTGAATAATCCAAATCCAATTAGATTAGAATTTGAGTTTCAATTGGAGTCTAATTTTGCCCAATGTGTCCATCAAATTTTTTAATTTTTGTAACAAGTGAATTATTAGGTGCAAAAAATGAAGAGTCTAAATCCAATTAAATTCTGAATCACACACACACACACATGTATATATAATGAAAAGGCAAGACTTAGGTACAGTACTTATGTGCTGTTCTTTAGGTTCCCCTTTTAAAATTCTGCCATATGGATTTTTTGTCATGGGATGGAAGTGTATTTTTTTAGTTGAATAGCCACATGGCTAAATCTTAAAAATGGAATCTAAGAAACATCACCTAAAATAGTGTATGAAAAACCATTACACATTTTAGAAATATATAGTTTAAAAAATGTGTAAGCTAATACTATGTATAATTTAAACATCTTCTAAAAAAATGTACAATTTAAACTGTATAATTGTGATTGTTTTTAATTTTACCTATATATATGGACATGGTTACACTAGTTTTTATAAAAACAATGACGAATAAATAATGAAAATTTTATAAAAATACAAAATATTATACAAACTTTACAAAATATAATGGTTACACCTACGCATATTGACAATCGATAATGATGTTAAAATATGAAAACTTACAGAAGGAAATAATAAGATGTCATGTATTTGTATGATTTTTTTTTATCAATAACTCGATATACTCAAGTTATTTTTTTATTAAATTTTGTTTAATTTAAATTCCTTAACCACCCCTTAATTTGACGTTTGGTATAGTGTAATATTTTAGGATTCACAGGAATATTTAAAGATTCTCATGTTTGGTTGCAAATCACGCTAGGGAATCAGATGCCAAGGGAATTTAGATTCCCCCTCTAAACCCTTCTCAGTAGGAATGTGGATTCCCTTTAAAACAGGTGGGTATCCAGATTCCCAAGTTTAAAGGAAATTGTATTTTTTATAAATTGACAATTTTAACCCTTTTTCCTTATCATTTAAGCAATTAAGATAAAATATAAAACAAATTGATAGGCCAAGAATGTATTGACCCCTTGTGATGAATTAACAAATTAAATTAGCCAAGTTAATTAATTAATTCAATTAATATGCAAAACACATGATAGCACAAACAAATCACCAATTTTAAGGTCATCACTCCCAAGAATTCATAATTATCACAACAAGCGGTTATAAGTAAAAGAATCTCAATACATTAAACCAACCTACAGTTGAACCCTTACCCCAATACCCAATTGGACTTGTTCTATAGCGACAATCTCTCCTTTTCAATGCACGGCTCACAATACATGACTAACCAATAGATGTGCGGATCCCAATATGCAACTTAATTACCAACTTGAGAAAGATGTTGGCTGCAAAGTTCTTCAGTTCATCACACGATAAAGATCACGAAACTCCTTGGTCACAAAACCCTATGGTATACAAACATAACAGTTTCTTCAAAAGAAAGATAAATTATGGCAAATTTTGTCTCCAATCACAATTTGCATGAACACAACTTTGTTTCACACTTGCACAACCTTTGACGGCCCTTAAAATAATCCTTATATATGTTTAGGGTTGTAAGAAAAGAAAGCCCAAACATATACACACGGATTTGATGAAAATCAGAGCTGAAAATCTGTTTTTCATAAACCTCAATAGATAGCTTATCTATCGAGCTAGCTGTCGAGTATCGGACTTTAGCAGCTTTTAAACCTCGATAGATACCAATTATCGAGCTAACTATCGAGTTTTAAAATTCAGCACTTCTTCATTTGTTTCTTGGACAGATTTGCATGACTTTAACACTTAATCTTGAAATATTGTTCCTTAAAGTATTAAATACATTATAAATCTACCCAATTACAAGTAAAGTGCGTTTTGTCAAAGGATTAGCCAATTACATATAAAATATTGACATATGTTCCTAACATGATTCACATATGTCCTAACAATCTCCTCATTTGGCAATCTGTAACAAAACCACAATAAACAAATGAACATATGAGAGAAGTCATAAATCACTCAACTCATACTCACTTGTTGAATACAATAAAATATATTCTAACACAAACTCTTGAAAAACTTTGCAAAAAGAGAGTTCATGGCAAGAAAACTTTAACAAGTTGTATTTCTAAAACACTTTAAACAAAACTCATCACATCATCTTAGTGTAAAACAAAAATAATAGATTGCATACAGTAAATAAGAAACATGTGTATAAAGAGAGAAAAGAAACAACACATGGAAAGATAGGTGAAATGTGATAACAACATCATCAAATATATATATCAGAGATAAGTACAATGTTTGCTATCACCAAAGTGGTGACACGACCGATTTGCAAAAGATTATGTATCTAAAATAGAAAGAAAAGAAAAGATACCAAAAAAAAATCCTCACTACATCCCTCATATACACTCCCCCTATCACAAAAATCTCTTATACTAACCCTCCCCCTATGAGTATGACTACTCTCGTCTCAAAACTACTCCCCATTTTTGTCATGAGTGACAAAGGGCAAATACATCAAGTAGACATCTCATTATTACTGGGCGAGCTAGCACCATCATCCTTAGTAGCATCATCACTGCCAGAGCCATCGTCATTCTCATCCTCAGACGCCAATGGAGATGGAGAAGAAGCAACAGTAAAACCATCCATAATAGCTTGTTGTCGTGCGAATTGACCAACACGTGCATTCACCTGACACAACTCATCACTGAGAGTGTCAAGGAGAGCATCCATACACACAAGTTGTGCCATGATGGCCTCAAGTGTCACTCCACCCACAGAAGACGAAGAAGTGGTGGAAGCAGGAGGAGTCGTCATCTTTGTCTGGGGCTGCCTCGGTCTAAGTTAACACTCAAAGCACTTTGGTCCTAAGGGAATAGTGTACTGACCACCATCTCTAGCATCATTCTTTCCTTTGTCCTAGTTCTTGAACTGAGACAAGCTAGACTGCTTGCGGTCTTTGTCAAATCCTTTCGTGTTGGCATTCTTCATAAACTTCTTGAACAGCCTCATGATATAGGATTTCATCTTAGAATTTTCATCATCTGAAGACTCATCAGTGTCATCGCTCTTGGCCTTCAATGCCATGCTCTTTTTTTTGCTTAATTTCCCGATCCTTGTCAAACCCAATTCATAGGTCTGCAGATTGTTAACCAACTCTGTCCAAAGAATTTTGTTAATGTCCTTTAATTCCCCAATCGCAGTAATCTTGGCATGAAATCTCTCAGTATAGATCTGAGCACCTTTCTCACAATCTTAGGTTCAGGAATGGTTTCTCCAAGATTAAAGGCTGAGTTCACTATGTCCTTGAGTTTGGCATAGAACTCATCGAATGACTCATCCTCCTCCATCTTAATCTCTTCAAAACTCGTAGTAAGCCTCTGAAGTTTTGAATCCTTAACAGTCTTGGTTCCTTCATAAGTTGTCTGGAGAATGGTCCATGCTTCCTCAGCAATTTCAGTAAATGATATCTTTTTGAATTCCTCATTAGTGACTGCATTGAATAAAACATTCAAAGCTCTACTGTTAAAGTTCACCGCCTTGATCTTAGCATCATCCCAGTTAGCCAGCGCTTCCGTAGGCTTGGTTCAACCTATCTCCACAACTTGCCACACCTTTTCATCTAATGACTATAAGAAAGTTCTCATATGTACTTTCTAGTATGCATAGTTAGTGCCATCAAATAAATGATGTATAATAAGAGACTATCCTCTATCCATGATAAACAGTGGTCAATGGATTACACAACAAAAATTAAAACCTAATCAGAGTGTGCCCACTCTGATACCACTTGATAAGCCAAGAATGTATTGATCCCTTGTGATGAATTAACAAATTAATTAGTCTAATTAATTAATTAATTCTATTAACATGCAAAATGTGTGGTAGCACAAACAAATCACCAATTAACTAAATGCAGCGGAAATAAAATTGACATGATGATTTATTTACTAATGGGAAAAACCTACACGGCAAAACCTTATCGGTGATTTTAAGGTCACCACTCTTGAGAATTCACTATTATCACAACATGTGGTTACAAATAAAGGAATCCCAGTACCTTATACCAACCTACAGTTGAACATTTACCCCAATACTCAATTGGACTTGTTCTATAGCGATAATTTCTCCTTTTTAATGCACGGCTCCTAGTATATGACTAACCAATAGATGCGTGAATCCCAATACGCGACTTAACCACCAACTTGAGAAAGATGTTAGCTGCAAAGTTCTTCAGTTCATCACACGATGAAGATCACGAAACTCCTTGGTCACAAAACCCTACAATGTACAAACACTGTAGCTTCTTCAAGAGAAAGATGAACTAGAGCAAGTTATGTCTCCAGTCACAATTTGCATGAACACAACTTTGCTTCACACTTGCGCAACCTTTGACAGCCCTTAAAACAATTCTTATATGTTTAGGTTGTGAGAAAAGAAAACTCAAACATATACACAGAATTGGATGAAAATCAGAGTTGAAAATCTGTTTTTCATAAACCTCGATAGATAACTTATCTATCGAGCTAGCTATCAAGCATTGGCTTCAGCAGCTTTTAAACCTTGATAGATATCAGCTGTCGAGTTACTGTCGAGTTTTAAAATCCAGCACTTTTTCACTTGTTTGTTGGATAGACTTGCATGGTTTTAACACTTAATATTGAACAATTTTTTCTTAAAGTATTAAACACATTCTAGATCTAGCCGATTACAAGTAAAGTGCATTTTGTTAAAGAATTAGCCAATTACATAAAATATTGACATATGTTCCTAACATGATTCACATATGTCCCAACACAATCATAAATATCTTTTCTCTTGTCTTATAGACTTAACCGTTATCAGGTTGTTTTGTTATGGATTAAGTTCTTTTAAAAATTATTATTAAGAATAAAACATTTGAGAATTTAAATAGTTATTTTTGTATTGTACTTGTCATTTTAAAATGTTAGACTATAGTTTTAATAAATTTGTTATAATTAATAGTTTATATTTTGTTTTCCATTATTTATTTAGAGGAAATTTTTTTTTTTTTTTTAAGGGCTTGGTAGTTCACATTCAAATCTAAGGACAGAATGGGAAAAATAAATAATTCATTTAAGATTCTTAGGAATAAATCAAACATTATTATCTCACATTTTAAGAATCTTAAAATATTCTCAATGAAACCAAATATAGAAATAGTTACATTTATAAGCATCCATATTACAAAAATCACATTTCTAAAAATCTAGATGTCAAGAATAATGCGAATTCTCTTGTACCAAACAAAAAAATCCTTGGAGCCGGCGGCCCAGCAGTGACTAGCCTTAACAATTTGTCTCAAAGTTTAATCTATGAACAGTTCCCAAATACACTTATTGGCGTACTGCTCATCAACACATTAAATAAATATATTTTTTATTCAGCCTCTGACGATCAAATGTATCATCTCAGAGCTCTCCTTTCTCACCGATCTACACAGATCAATGAAGATGGAGGACGAGGAATTGAGGATGGTGGTCGAGTTGTTCATGGTGGTTAGATTTCACAGTGGCGCAAATTTTGTGGGTTTACTGAATTTCACGGTGGTGGTGGATATTGGTCTCCTTCCATTGTGAGGGTGTGTGAAATAGCTACAAGGAGACTAATGCTTATGTTTGTTATGCTAATGAAAAATTCCGGTTGACGCTTTCATAACTCACTCTTTAGATTTGTTTGGTTCCATGAGGACCCCTCACTTTTCTCCATTGTATGTTCTTTTAATTGACGGCAAGGGATTTGTACACAGTGGCAATGAAAGAGAAAGTGAGTTTGCTCTGTGTTCTCGCTGAAGGTACCAATTAGAAGGAGTTTTGTCGTAAAAANCACTTTGGTCCTAAGGGAATAGTGTACTGACCACCATCTCTAGCATCATTCTTTCCTTTGTCCTAGTTCTTGAACTGAGACAAGCTAGACTGCTTGCGGTCTTTGTCAAATCCTTTCGTGTTGGCATTCTTCATAAACTTCTTGAACAGCCTCATGATATAGGATTTCATCTTAGAATTTTCATCATCTGAAGACTCATCAGTGTCATCGCTCTTGGCCTTCAATGCCATGCTCTTTTTTTTGCTTAATTTCCCGATCCTTGTCAAACCCAATTCATAGGTCTGCAGATTGTTAACCAACTCTGTCCAAAGAATTTTGTTAATGTCCTTTAATTCCCCAATCGCAGTAATCTTGGCATGAAATCTCTCAAGTATAGATCTGAGCACCTTTCTCACAATCTTAGGTTCAGGAATGGTTTCTCCAAGATTAAAGGCTGAGTTCACTATGTCCTTGAGTTTGGCATAGAACTCATCGAATGACTCATCCTCCTCCATCTTAATCTCTTCAAAACTCGTAGTAAGCCTCTGAAGTTTTGAATCCTTAACAGTCTTGGTTCCTTCATAAGTTGTCTGGAGAATGGTCCATGCTTCCTCAGCAATTTCAGTAAATGATATCTTTTTGAATTCCTCATTAGTGACTGCATTGAATAAAACATTCAAAGCTCTACTGTTAAAGTTCACCGCCTTGATCTTAGCATCATCCCAGTTAGCCAGCGCTTCCGTAGGCTTGGTTCAACCTATCTCCACAACTTGCCACACATTTTCATCTAATGACTATAAGAAAGTTCTCATATGTACTTTCTAGTATGCATAGTTAGTGCCATCAAATAAATGATGTATAATAAGAGACTATCCTCTATCCATGATAAACAGTGGTCAATGGATTACACAACAAAAATTAAAACCTAATCAGAGTGTGCCCACTCTGATACCACTTGATAAGCCAAGAATGTATTGATCCCTTGTGATGAATTAACAAATTAATTAGTCTAATTAATTAATTAATTCTATTAACATGCAAAATGTGTGGTAGCACAAACAAATCACCAATTAACTAAATGCAGCGGAAATAAAATTGACATGATGATTTATTTACTAATGGGAAAAACCTACACGGCAAGAACCTTATCGGGTGATTTTAAGGTCACCACTCTTGAGAATTCACTATTATCACAACATGTGGTTACAAATAAAGGAATCCCAGTACCTTATACCAACCTACAGTTGAACATTTACCCCAATACTCAATTGGACTTGTTCTATAGCGATAATTTCTCCTTTTTAATGCACGGCTCCTAGTATATGACTAACCAATAGATGCGTGAATCCCAATACGCGACTTAACCACCAACTTGAGAAAGATGTTAGCTGCAAAGTTCTTCAGTTCATCACACGATGAAGATCACGAAACTCCTTGGTCACAAAACCCTACAATGTACAAACACTGTAGCTTCTTCAAGAGAAAGATGAACTAGAGCAAGTTATGTCTCCAGTCACAATTTGCATGAACACAACTTTGCTTCACACTTGCGCAACCTTTGACAGCCCTTAAAACAATTCTTATATGTTTAGGGTTGTGAGAAAAGAAAACTCAAACATATACACACGAATTGGATGAAAATCAGAGTTGAAAATCTGTTTTTCATAAACCTCGATAGATAACTTATCTATCGAGCTAGCTATCAAGCATTGGGCTTCAGCAGCTTTTAAACCTTGATAGATATCAGCTGTCGAGTTAGCTGTCGAGTTTTAAAATCCAGCACTTTTTCACTTGTTTGTTGGATAGACTTGCATGGTTTTAACACTTAATATTGAACAATTTTTTCTTAAAGTATTAAACACATTCTAGATCTAGCCGATTACAAGTAAAGTGCATTTTGTTAAAGAATTAGCCAATTACATAAAATATTGACATATGTTCCTAACATGATTCACATATGTCCCAACACAATCATAAATATCTTTTCTCTTGTCTTATAGACTTAACCGTTATCAGGTTGTTTTGTTATGGATTAAGTTCTTTTAAAAATTATTATTAAGAATAAAACATTTGAGAATTTAAATAGTTATTTTTGTATTGTACTTGTCATTTTAAAATGTTAGACTATAGTTTTAATAAATTTGTTATAATTAATAGTTTATATTTTGTTTTCCATTATTTATTTAGAGGAAATTTTTTTTTTTTTTTTAAGGGCTTGGTAGTTCACATTCAAATCTAAGGACAGAATGGGAAAAATAAATAATTCATTTAAGATTCTTAGGAATAAATCAAACATTATTATCTCACATTTTTAAGAATCTTAAAATATTCTCAATGAAACCAAATATAGAAATAGTTACATTTATAAGCATCCATATTACAAGAAATCACATTTCTAAAAATCTAGATGTCAAGAATAATGCGAATTCTCTTGTACCAAACAAAAAAATCCTTGGAGCCGGCGGCCCAGCAGTGACTAGCCTTAACAATTTGTCTCAAAGTTTAATCTATGAACAGTTCCCAAATACACTTATTGGCGTACTGCTCATCAACACATTAAATAAATATATTTTTTATTCAGCCTCTGACGATCAAATGTATCATCT
The DNA here is from genome assembly GCF_002906115.3 of Quercus suber. Lineage (NCBI taxonomy): Eukaryota > Viridiplantae > Streptophyta > Magnoliopsida > Fagales > Fagaceae > Quercus > Quercus suber. Next base: position 783,094 of record NW_027069746.1, read on the forward strand.
CAGAGCTCTCCTTTCTCACCGATCTACACAGATCAATGAAGATGGAGGACGAGGAATTGAGGATGGTGGTCGAGTTGTTCATGGTGGTTAGATTTCACAGGGGCGCAAATTTTGTGGGTTTACTGAATTTCACGGTGGTGGTGGATATTGGTCTCCTTCCATTGTGAGGGTGTGTGAAATAGCTACAAGGAGACTAATGCTTATGTTTGTTATGCTAATGAAAAATTCCGGTTGACGCTTTCATAACTCACTCTTTAGATTTGTTTGGTTCCATGAGGACCCCTCACTTTTCTCCATTGTATGTTCTTTTAATTGACGGCAAGGGATTTGTACACAGTGGCAATGAAAGAGAAAGTGAGTTTGCTCTGTGTTCTCGCTGAAGGTACCAATTAGAAGGAGTTTTGTCGTAAAAAGAAGAAGAAGAAGAAGAAGAAGTTAAATGAAAAGGTTTTTAAAAACGTTTTATGGGGAAAAGAAAAATATTAATTTTTTTTTATAAATTTTTATATTTCTCATAAAAATTGTATTAACTTTCTTAAAATAATTTAATAATAATTGCTTTAAGATTCCTCATTAATAGAACCCTAAAAAATTTATTTATTAATTGATAGCAAGGGATTTGTACATAGTGACAATGAAAGAGAAAGTGAGTTTGCCCTGCGTTCTTTCCAAAATACCAATGAGAAGGAGTTTTGTAGTGAAAGGAAAGGTCGAGCTAAAAAAATGAAAAAAAGTTAAATGATGGCTTGAGTACATTGGTTTGTGATATATTTAAATATATATATATATAGGGAAAAGAAAAAAAAATGGCTTTTTATATTTTTCATAAATATTGTATCAAAATTTCCTACAATAGTTTTTTAATAATTATCCTAAGGACACTTATTAACAAGGCCTTAAAAAAATTATTTATTAATTGATGGCAAGGGATCTGTACATAGTGACAATGAAAGAGAAAGTGAGTTTGCTAGGTGTTCTTGCCGAAGGTACCAATGAGAAGGAGTTTTGTCATGAAAGGAAAGGTAGGGATTAAAAAAAATGAAAAAAAAGTTAAATGATGGCGTTCAGTGTGTTGGTTTATGATATATTATTAAAAACATTTTATGGGGAAAAAAATAATTTTTTATGGCTTTTTATATATATTTCTCATAAAAATTGTATCAAATTTTCTAAAATTGTTTATTAATAATTGCTCTAAGAGCACCTGGGAGCTTAAAAAAATTATTTATTAATTGATGACAAGGGATTTGTACATAGTGGCAATGAAAGGGAAGTTGGGGGTTAAAAAAAAAAAAAAATTAGTTTGGCTTACTTCTAGTAGTTTTTTTAAAAGGAATCTCTTTTTATTTTAATAAGAGACTATCACATCACTAACTAAATAAAAGGTGGAGACTGAAATCCACTACTATTTGCTATTGTATATTTAAAACAAAATGACATATCTAGTTAAAAATATACTGGAGGTAAGTCAAACCTTAAAAAAAAGGGCTAAAAAGTTAAATAATGCCTTGAGTGCATTGATTTAGGATATATTTTTTTAAAAAAATTTATGGGAAATGAAAAAAAAAAAAAGACTTTTTATATTTTCCATAAAAATTATGTCAAATTTTTTCTAAAATAGTTTATCAATAATTGCGCTAAAAGTATCCGTTAACAAAACCTTAAAAAAATTCTTTATTTATTTTTTTAAAAAGAAAAAATAGTATTTAAATGGAATAGATGACCAAATACTGAGTTTGCATGATACACGTATATGTGGATTTAAATCGGTAAGTTTTAAAAATTTTAAACTAAATTTAAATAAAATTACGTAACGGGTGATGTTGATGTGAATCCTATAGGGGGCAATAATTTTAGTTTATGATTAAAAGTAATGAGTTTTGCTCCCTAAATTTTTTAGTTTTTTAATTTTTTAATTTTTAAAAAAAGTCATGAGTCATGCAAGCACTGATTAAAGAATCCAATATCATTCTGACACTAATGCTTTTTTTTGGTAAGTACATTATTCGGCCACCTAGGGAGAGCGTGTTAACGCCGCAGCGCTGTAGAATAAAATCGCTATTGTTTTTGACATTTTGTTAAGGGAGAAAATTATTGTCATTATTTTTAGTAGCGGAATAACAAATTAAGAAATGTTATTATTCTATAAAACTTCAGTCAAATCATAATCTAATTCAAAAACTAACTAATATAAAATTCAATTTTTCAAATGAAAAATTGTGAGCTTTCAAACTAAACTTTCTTATTAATTAATAGTAGTATACAATTGCGGCCAATTTTCTTTGTCAATTTTTAGTTTTTACCTTCAATTCTATAGAGGATATTGATATATTGATCTGAAATCATTCATGTAATTTTTTTATATATATAAATATTGCCCACAGTAACCATAGTATTTATTTATTGAGACATGTACCATTTTTTTTTTAAGAACTTAAGACATGTACCAATTTAAAAAATTTCACTATTTATTGAGTCCATTGGGTAAGTGGATTGGGAGGCTAAAAGTGCGAGTTTAGTAAAATGTGATTTTGTTGATACGTTGGGTTAGATGATATTTGTGGGATTGCATTTTTAAAACATTCGCATATTAGAAAAATCAATTTCATGGTGCCTTTTGAACATCGCGCAATTTGCACTATTCAATAACTGCTATTTTTTTTTTTTTTTTTTACTATAGAAAACCTAAAATAGCCTCAACTTTATTTTTAATAACCAAAATACCGGCCGATTTTATCATCAAGCATATTCGAATATTCTTCATTTCAAAATTTAAAATGAAACGGTCCATTTAAAAGTTATGATTCAAAGTTGAATGAATTTATGGTCTTGATTCTGCCAACCCATTTAAACTTCACCATGATAAAATTTTTAACTTTGGTTAAACTAAACTAGAGTTAAAGGCGTTGGCAAAATCTAGACCGTAGATTTCTTCAACTTTGAATCAAGCCTTTAAACTGTCATTTTTACATTTTACTTGAAAAATGGAAAGAATATAATCCAAGCGATTATTATCATTTTTAAATATTAATTTCCAACCTTCTCAAATTGGAAATCCTTCTAAGTACATTTTTTTTTAATAAAAAAAGTGGTACTCATGGTCCAATAACTAATCAAACAAACCCCCTTTTTTTTTTCAATAATTTTGGGGTAAAAATTAGGAAAAAATAATTATTTTTTTAAAAAATTAACTTTGTAAGGAATTCACTTTCAGTCAATCTCTAGTTGGTATTGAATGAATCGGAGTGGGAACAATAGAAAATCGACCTCAACTGTCGCTGTCTATCTTTTAACAAAGTTTAAGACAGCTGTTCGAGCGATCTTTTGCTTTCTGGGACCCACTTTTCGACTGCTTTCCTTAAAGTTATAAAACAAACATAGATACGATTCGGAGCTTATCATGATAAGCACAAAGACTTATCATCTACATCGAAAATGCCGCCTTTGTGGTATAAATAAATGCCCTCTGCAATGTCTCAGTGGTGCTCAGTCTCTCTCAATCAGTCATCGTCATCATCAGCATCTTCTGGGAAAGAGAGCTTTCTCAGACTCACAGAGAGAGTCTTAGCGATTAAGTCAGTGCTCTGTTTTCTCTAAAACTCTCTGTTTTTGACGGTGAGTTTCTCTGTTTTTTGCTTTTTATCTTTCAGATGGGTAGCTTTTGTTTGTTTTCATTCTTAGTACTACTCACCTCACATGCGCTTTTCTCTGCTTTCTAGCATCTTCAATTTCACTAGGTTAAAGCATAAAAAGCTACTTTACTGTTTCTGAATATCTGAAAGCCCTAATTTTTCTGTACCTTAGTCTCGCTAATTCACGCTTACCTGTCTCAAATTCTGCAGAATTTTTTATAATCACTATGATTCAAGAGGGTTTTGCATGTTGTTTTATAAAGCGTGAATTTTTACCTGTTTTTTTGTCTTAATTTTGGTTGACGTACATGTTTTTTTCTTTGAACTTGTTTTGGTGTTCTTACTTCTTGGATCAATTGTTTTCTGCTTACCTTTTGTTATAATCATGATGATTCAAGTGGGTTTTGCTTGTAGTTAGCGTAAAGTTTTAATTTTTACTTATTTTGTTTTGATTTTGGTTGACGAACATGTTTTTTTTTTTTTTTTTGTGTTCTTATATCAATTTTTGCGTGCTGCATGTTTCAATGAAATTCAATTTTTCTGAGAATTGAAGGTTACACAAGGTTCTGAAATTATGTGTTTTCTCTGGAAGGAAAGTAATTTCCTTATCCTGGGATTTTGTTTTCTTTCAAAACTGAAATAAATAACACAAAACAAAAGCTTTTGTTTGTTAGCCTGCTGGTTTAGTTGTTTCTTTTTGTCGTTGTTCATAAGAATTGTGATTGTTGTTAGTGATAATGGTTCATATGCAGGTTTCTGAGTTAAGAACAGGAAATTTCCAATGGCGTCTACGCTCAGCAGGGACCTGATCTTCCTGATCTTGCAGTTCCTAGATGAGGAAAAGTTCAAAGACACCGCTCACAAGTAATTTCTCGTCCAATCCCTTGTTTTCATCTTCCAATTTGTTTTTTCTTTTTGGTTAAGTAATTGTACAATTCCATTATAATTAGTAGCTTTTATTTTTTTTTATTGTTTGAGTAGGCTTGAGCAAGAATCGGGATTGTTCTTTAACCTCAAGTACTTTGAGGAGTTGGTGCTTAGCGGGAACTGGGATGAGGTTGAGAATTATCTTTCCGGGTTCACCAGTCCAGATGATAACCGATATTCCATGAAGATATTTTTTGAAATTCGAAAGCAAAAGTACCTTGAGGCTTTGGATAAGTAAGTTCGTGATTCTTAAAAATTTATAATAATAAAAAAAAAAAAAAATTATGGTCTTTGCTAACTCTTCAATGCATTTTACTTTTTTGCTCATTTTTAAATTGTGTCTGCTCTTTTTCTTTTTTTCTTTTTTCTTTTTTTCTTTTTTCTTTTTCAATTATAATAAATCAGGCTGGATCGCAGCAAGGCTGTAGAAATTCTTGTGAAGGATTTGAAGGTTTTTGCCTCTTTCAATGAGGACTTGTTCAAGGAAATTACTATGCTCCTTACTCTAGATAATTTTAGGTACATGTTCTATACAGAATTGTGAGTTTCCACTTTAAGTTGGTGATAATGATGTATGCTATGTGGACAGCACTATGAAATATCATGTGGGTTTATGTAGGGAAAATGATCAGCTCTCTAATTATAGAGATACAAAGACAGCAAGAGCAATCATGTTTATTGAGCTAAAGAAGCTTCTTGAGGCAAACCCACTTTTCCGGGAAAAATTGCAGCTGCCTAACATAAGGGGCTCAAGGTTAAGGATGCTTATCAACCAAAGGTAATATGACATCATTAGCTCAAGGATGCTCTAATTATTGGGGAGTTATAGTATGATACTCATTATAATTTCTGGCTATGTCTATAGGCTGTAAAGAGTAAACTGATTTTTCTGTGTAATTTGACAGCTTGAATTGGCAGCATTCACTTTGCGCAAATCCTAGACAGAATCCTGATATAAGAACCCTCTTTTTGGATCACAGTTGCAAAAACGCCACTGATTCATTTGCACAACTAGCTGCAAACAATCAAATGATAAGCTCCACACCAAAATTTGAAGGTTTTCTTCCAATGGCTACAAATGGGGTATATGATAAACTATTTTCTTTGTTCTCGTTCAAAGACTAAGTTAACTTGGATTTTAATCATGCCTACAGTCTTTTCAGCGTTTTCTAAATTGCACTTTTGTTTGCCATTGTAATCAGCCATTCCAACCCCCGTCAACATCATTTCAGACACCTCTCACATCATGGATATCAAATCCCTCAACTACAACTCATCAAGCAGTTTCTGGAATTGGTATTGGTTTTGGTACTGTAACAAATTCAGGTACTGATTCAAATTATCCACTAACTCTTATTAAAATCCCCGAGAAAATTTCATATTTTATACTAATCTCTGGCATACAAATTCCTATATTTTTGTTCCTAAATATATATTATTTTCTAGCTATAGCTGCAGTTTCAAAGGGTCTTGGGGATATAGATGATATGTCAAAAACAAGGTACCCCGGGGTTCCAGATCGGGTAAGTTTAACAGCAGAAGCAAATGATCTCAATTTTGGGTCACAGTTAAATAATTATCTAAATGATATTCATACATTTTTCTGCAGGCAATGTTTCCAGTAACCAATCCAGGTCAAAGTCACAGCATGTTGTTTAATCTAACTGATGAATTGCCAAAGACTGTAGCGCGAACATTAAATCAGGGATCAATTCCCACAAGTATGGATTTTCATCCTGTTCAACAGACACTACTTCTAGGTTGGTTTCCACTAGCTTCTTTTAATGACCATTTGGTTTTTATGGTGGCTGTTATATCGGGTAAATATTTATGCGTTTAAGCTTAAATTGACTAGTTTTTCTTAAATTGATTTTTCAGTTGGCACCATTTTGGGCGACATAAGTTTGTGGGAAGTAAGTTCCAGGGAGAAGATGGCTTCAAGAAATTTTCAGGTATGGAATATTGGAGCAAGTTCTCTGATATTAAAGGTAGGATCCCTTCCCAATTAATATAACTAAAAAGCAAGTCAACGTTTTATTTCATCAGAGAAATCTAAATTCTAAATCTGATGAAATTCAGGCAACTTTAATCAAAGATCCATGTGTCTCGGTTAAGCGAATAGCATGGAGCCCTGATGGTTCTTTATTTGGTGAGATTAAATATTTGGACCGCAAATTTTTTTGAAATAGCCTATGATATAAATCTGCTATATTATTATTATTATTATTATTATTATTATTTTTTTTTATTTTTTTTTTTTTTTTTGGGGGGCATCAAACAGGAGTTGCATACTCTAAACACATGATGCAACTATATACTTATCATTCTGGGAATGACATTCGCCAGCATTTGGAGGTAGGTTCTGTTTTCTTCTCTCTTGCAGTATATCTTTCATCATTTGTTTCTAACACCCTTTTTTTTAAAAATTTAATTTCTAGATTGATGCTCATGTTGGTAGTGTGAACGATCTTGCGTTCTGTCACCCTACTAAGCAACTCTCTGTTATAACTTGCGGTGATGACAAGACCATCAAGGTTGGTTACAAATAGTACTTACACTATTAGTCATAGAAATAAAAGATTATTTAGTTACTAGTTTTCGTTCTTTAAAGGTCTGGGATGCAGCTACTGGTGCAAAATTGTATACTTTTGAAGGTCATGATGCTCCAGTTCATTCTGTGTGTCCCCACTGCAAAGAAAATGTTCATGTAAGGACTCAGCTTGGTACTTCAATATGACTATTCTATACACGTCTTGCAACCTATGGCTTATTTACTCTCAGTTTATTTAAGTTTCTTCCTTTTCTGTAATGTCTCAGTTTGTCTTTTCAACATCAGTGGATGGAAAGATAAAAGCATGGTTATATGACATGATGGGATCCAGGGTTGACTATGATGCTCCTGGCCGCTCATGCACTACAATGGCTTATAGTGCTGATGGGAGAAGGTTTATCTACTGGAACTTTTACACCATTCTAATGTTTTCCTTTCAATTTAATCCTATTATGGAAAACCTCAAAAGTCAATGCTGTGATTGAAAATTGCAGGCTTTTTTCATGTGGAACCAGTAAAGATGGTGAGTCACACATTGTTGAGTGGAATGAAAATGAAGGTCATGTGAAGAGAACCTACCAAGGATTAAATAAACGTTCTCTTGGAATTGTTCAATTTGATTCAACCAAGAATCGGTTCTTGGCTGTTGGTGATGAATATACAATTAAGGTTTGGGATATGGATAATCCCAATCTTTTGACAAGTATTGATGCTGAGGGTGGACTACCAGTAAGTTATTTTATGGATGTTTGTAAATTCTATATTGTTTCTATTTTTTGTCTTGTTTGAAGTTCTACTTTTATCACAATAATGTGTACAAAAAGAACAGTGGTCTGAGTTGCTCAAATACTTTTTTAATTGAAGGCAAGTCCACGTATCCGTTTCAACAAGGAAGGGACATTATTGGCTGTTTCTGCAAATGACAACAGAATCAAAATCCTAGCAACAGTTGATGGGATGCGGTTGATGCGTACTTATGAAAATCATTCTCTTGTTGCAGCAAGAAGTGCATCTGAGACTGTAACAAGGGTCTGTCTTGTAAAATCTTCCTTTGTTGAACTTAAGAGAAATGCTATCTATATCATGTGATTTGTAATTAGTACACCAAATGAAGTTCTACTTTAATATTCATATTTTCCTTGACCTATGTGATTCATACATGTGTGTAATTCTGACTCCATCACATACAATTTCTGCATAACTTCTAATTTCACTCTCCCTCTCTCTCACAGACACTATTTCTTTACATTAAAATGAATCTTAATTCTGTGCTTCATTAATCTTTTAAATCATGGACTAATTCATTCCGCTGGCTTGCTAGAATGGAGACACAAGAAACTTGGAGAATGTGAAACCTAAATTAGCTGAAGAAGTCAACCAAACAAAGATTTGGAAGCTCACTGAAATTAGTGAACCTGCTCAGTTTAGGTCATTGAAGCTCCCAGCTCGTGTCAAATCAGACAAGGTATGATTTATTAGGATATCTAGGAGTATCAGGGAAAATTAAATTTCTTGGTCCATTGTGCATACAAACGGATGGTAGTTTGGCTTAGCACTTATCATTGAAATTTATATCTTTCTGAAGTATACAATTTATTCACACATTTCAATTAATGTTTAGCATGTGCTCTTTCTGAAGTATACAATAATTAAATTTCTTGATCCATTTGAATTTCAATTACAACTTTGTGAGCATATTAGCTAGGTGTTGTTAGTTTATACCTCCTATAAATTTATTCAAGTTTTCTAGTTCCACAGATAGTTTGCGATACTAAATTTTCAAAAATTTATCTGAGCATGAGCATCATTCAGTTTTATGGTTTATTTTTTAAAGTATATAACACATCAAACAAAACTTGGTCATATAAATGCAATGAAAGATGGAATTCCAAGGTCATATGTTCCATTAAAATTATCTCAGATGCCATCTTTGTTATTTTTTCTTCTTTTTACAGTCTGTTATCTTTTAAGTGCCAGATTAAAAAAAATGGTTTTTGATTACCTTCTCCTGTGTCTCTGCAGATCTCAAGGTTGATTTATACTAATTCAGGTACTGGTATTTTGGCATTAGCAGCAAATGCCGTCCATCTACTCTGGAAATGGCAACGATGTGACCCTAATATGAGTGGCAAGGTATAAAGTTCCCATCTTTTGTCTAAATCTGTTCCTCCCTTAAATTTCCTTCCATGAATATAAAGCTTCTTGTTTCACTCTGAACCTACACTTATTAATGAATAAAAGGGTGATTATTGTGATGTGGTGTAGGCAACTACCAAGGCTTCTCCTCAATTAGTACAACCACCATCAGGCATAACAATGACTAATGATTTAACTGATGCTAAACCAGAGGATGCTCTATCATGTTTTGCTTTGTCCAAGAATGATTCTTATGTTATGTCAGCATCTGGAGGAAAAATTTCTCTGTTCAACATGATGACATTTAAGGTAATGTTTAAAATGGGATCATTATGAGGTGTGATTTAAGTTTGCATGCTGAAAATGGGTGAGAGGTATGTCCTTTCACAAGTTATAATTTGGTCTAAGCTACAGATGCCGGTGAGAAGCTTATTAGGGAGGTTGCTAATAGATCTAGGCCTTTATGCTTATTTTAATTTTGGCCAGATCAACTCAAGATTTTATGAACTGAAGTTTCTATTATATCCCATCACCCATAACACAGATCACTTGGGGCTTATTTTAATGCTGCATCTGATATCTACCACACTTTGACTGACCAATTATAAATTATAATTGGGAAATTACAGGTTATGACAACTTTCATGCCTCCACCACCTGCAGCAACATTTCTTGCTTTCCACCCTCAAGATAACAATATAATTGCAGTTGGCATGGATGATTCCACAATTCTCATATATAATGTCCGGGTAGATGAGGTAACACACATTATGGCATGGACAAATGCATTGGTGCTCATTAAAGTGAAAATCTGGGAGTTTGGTCATTTTCTTTCTTCTTGTAGGTTAAGAGCAAACTTAAGGGTCATTCTAAAATAATCACTGGCCTGGCCTTCTCACATGTGCTCAATGTGCTTGTTTCTTCTGGAGCAGACGCTCAGGTTAGTAATTGATCTTCTATAGCTTTCCTTCTAGGGAACTCTAGCAGTCTGAACTAGGTCAAATAGTTGTCTGATATTGATTTCCTTGTTTGATAGCTTAAATCTGTTTGGCTGCTGGTAAAATGAGCCACCAGACTTGGGTTTCCTGCAGTTGCCCATGAGATGAGAGAGAGAGAGAGATAGAGAGAAAGAGGGATAGAGATTTCCAATATGAATAATAAAATATCATTTTCAAGAGAGCTCTTCATTATGCTATTTTAGAAGGTGCAAAATAGACAAACACAACAAAATTTCACTCTTCACCTAGGTGTAGACAGTGGACACATTCAAACAAAATGGCTCTCATAATTATTTCTGACATGATCAAAATTTGTGTATCCTCTTCTTCCAGATTATTGTGTGGAACTCTGATAAGTGGGAGCGACAGAACAACAGTTTCTTGCAGATTCCAGCTGGAAGGACATCCATGGCCATGTCAGATACCCAAGTTCAGTTTCACCAGGATCAAATACACTTCCTTGCTGTACATGGGACGCAACTTGCCATATATGAAACAAAGAAACTTGAATGTGTGAAGCAGGTATCTTCATCTTAGCTTTTTATTAAAGTAATCAAATGTCTTGTCCTGTGGACTTGCCTCTATAATTATCCTATCTAAAATTGTGGTAAGGATTTGCTTAGTGGTGGCAACAAGCCAAAATTGTAGGGGGGAAAAAACATGGAGGAGCAACTTCATTCCAACTCTGCTCTCCCTCTTTCCATTTTTTTCCTTCAGAATAGTTAATGATGTTATGTGATTCCAGTGGGTTGTGGAAGAATCTTCACCGCCAATCTCCCATGCAATATTCTCCTGTGATAGCCAGTTAATTTATGCCGGATTTTTGGATGGAACTGTGCGTATATTTGGTGCTTCAAATCTCCAATTACGATGTCAGATTAATCCTACTGCTTATCTTCATGTCAGGTATTCAATGATCCTTTGCTAATCTATCTGTTAAGATGCTTGACATAGGCCTCATTCAGCAAGATATGCATACTATCAAATTTCAGATTTCCTAGTCACCACTTACCATCCATTGTTCAATTTCATAGTATGTATCATGGGTGATTTTGAGATCATAGATCCTAATGCACTACAACAAAAATGTAGAAGAGGTTCATTTCATGTGCAACTTTTTGATTAAGCATTTATCCTAAGTACACAGATACATTAAAGAAATTTGTATGAATTAATTAGCATTTAATCGATGGAAAAAGTTTGCTCTAAACTTGTTTGAAGCTATTTTCCTCCAACGCACTATGTGGCATTTGAAGAGACTATCCATGTGTGGTTTTAATTACATGGTTATTTTAATGACTCATGTGACTTGTTTAAATAATACACATAGATGGTCTCCGTCTTATAAACCACCTCATAGTAGCGTGGAGGAGATAGGTCCAATATGGTTTATAGATAGCCATCTTGTTTACAATGGAACAAAGATGACAGGACATGCTTCTTCTTCATAGAAACTCAATTTAAAATTTATCCGATAGCATGTAGCCTCAGCTTCCTGACTTTTATGGTAAATAACAGTTACTAACAAATTTTGCATAATGCATATATGGCCCTTAACAAGAATAATGATTCTGATATTTAGAGTTTTGCATTTGCATATAGTGGCATCTGAGCTAGAAATCAGCATATATGATTTCCACTTGGAGCTTTGTGCATTGGGTATGACCTTTTTATTCCTCTTTGTTTTTTCCCATGTTGATGCAGTTCTTCAGTATATCCACTAGTGATTGCTGCAAATCCACAAGACCCAAACCAGTTTGCCATAGGACTAACAGATGGTGGGGTTAATGTATTTGAGCCACTTGAATCTGAAGGAAAATGGGGTGTGCCACCACCTGTCGAGAATGGATCACCAAATCGCATTCCTACCATGCCTCCGCTAGTTGCCTCTGGTTTGGATCAGCCCCAGTGCTGATGGACAACAGAAAAAAAATTGATGTTACTGATCTTAGTTTATCAGACTATTTCTGCTTCTTTAGTTTAATTCTCATATTAGCTGTCAGCTTTATATGTAGTATGCTACAAGACTTAATTGTGGTTATCCTAATTGAACCTTTATACTTCTCTTTCTTATAGAATGAATGTTAGCAAAGTTCTTTGCATCAAGTAAAAGTGCTATGTTTTTGCAAGCTGTTCAAAAGTCACAACTCGGCCAGCTGGGCTCTAATTTTGCAGATCAGTGATTTATTCAGATGGAATGCAATTTTCCCCCCTTATTACAATGGAAGTAAATTTCTCCATTATTAAGAAGCATGAAAAACTAAATTAATTCCAAACTTAATTCTTATCAAGCTGCGTGGAATTAGATTTCATGTGCCAAAATAGTGTGGTGCGGCTGTCTGGTACGACCTCATGGCTTAAGAGTTATGATTACCACCCCGTTTGAGAGGGAGTAATTTTAATTGGAATTTATTTAGTGTTGTGGGTTATATTTTTTTAGGTCAAAACTTTCAGAGGTGGATGTGATAGGGATTTTTTTGCAAAATAACACAATTTTGCTAACAATTTCGTTGATTAGCAACGTTTCCAAACTATTTAGGAAACTAACATCTTGAGTGTCTTAGACTCAAGTTCACTGTAGCAACTTCGAGCCTAAGAGACTCAAGTTCCATGTTTTGGCATGCTGATGTGGAATTTTAATTAACATGAAACTCAAGTCTATGAGACTCGAGTTCCTTAAAAGAAAACCAAATCAATAAAAAAACTTACCGATCTTCTTCCTCTCTAAACCTCTTCTTCTCTCTCTCTTTGAACCTTCTTCTCTTTAGTTTTTTCTCTAGATCAAAGCCCAAATTGGGCCTCCATGGCCAAAGCTCATTAGCAAGATGGCATTTTGTCTCGTTCCATATCTCTCGTTCCCCACCGAAGCTCACTCTGATTGGGATGAATAGTGTTTGTTGGGTTTGGGGTTGCAAGTTTTGATCAGGATGAGATGGTGGTGTGGTTGTTGGGTTTGGGTTTGCAAGTTCCGTTCGGGATGAGGTGGTGGTGCGATTGTTGGGTTTGGGTTTATAGGTTCCGATTGGGATGAGGTGGTGGCGCGATTGTTGGTTTTGGGTTTGTAGTTTTTGATTGGAATGAGGTGGTGGCGTGTTTGTTGGGTTTAGGTTTATAGGGTTCCGATTGGCTTTGTGTATTTTGTTGGGTTTGGTTTTGCTAGTAAGATGTTTGTGAGGACCTATGAGAAAGGTTTTGATCGGATCGGTATGAGGTGGTGGAGATTTTGCTCGTATTGGACTTGTGAGGAAGGTTTTGCTACAGTTGGTTGGATCAAATCGGACTTGTGAGGAAGGTTTTGCTAGACTTCGTTGAAGGTAAGAACTAAAGGTGAGGGAAGGTGAGGGAACGAAAGGAATTCTGTAAGGAACTGGAGCCTCATAAGCTCGAGTTCCACGTGGATTAAAATTCCACATAAACGTGGCTAGAACATGGAACTCGAGTTTCTTATGCTCGAGTTGCTACAGTGAACTCGAGTTTAAAAGACTCGAGATGTTAGTTTTTCTAAATAGTTTGGAAACCTTGCTATCTAATGAAATTGTTTGAAAATTGGTGTTATTTTGCAAAACAAATCCATGTGATAGCATATAAGGAAGCAGTAGTAATAATAATAACTAGTCGCAGACCCGTGCGATGCGCGGGAAAATTTTATATGATTATTTTTTATTAGATAATTATTGAATTAATATATTAGATTGTATATTTTTAAAAGTTCAATATGTGTTATTTGAAATTATGTTTTAAATTAGAAGTTTTTTGTAGTAAGGTATTATATATAGTGAGATATGTATGAAAACACAATGTAATAATTTTTTTTTTTTAAATTGATAGTGTGAGAACTATTAGACCAAGTTGTAACTAATTATACTTTGTTTATGACTATACAGATGTATGCAATTCAACTGTTATAGGTACATTTTCCTCCAAAACATAAATCCGCATCTTTTTTTTCCTCACAATTGAAACTAAGTGAAAAAGTAAATAAAGATAACTATATAATAGATCATTATTAATAAATCATATATCATAAAGTGGAAATATAAAATAAAATAAAATTCCAAAAGAAAAAAAATATCCTTAAGTGTCTGTACATAAAAACATTATTAGCTTAATGATGCTTTATAGTAAATTATTTTTTTATCTTATTCTCATTTTGGCATTTTCAGTAAAGATGATCAACTAAGCAAAGTAAAAGTTTACCAAGAAAGTTCAAATTCACTAAAAATTTGATGGTGGAGATGCTAATTATTTGTAATAAAATGGCCAAATTAAAAATAAAAAGAGTCAAGGAACTTATAGAAAAATGTTTTCAATTATACAAAATTCCAGTAGAAGGGAGACTAATAGGCCCTCTGCTTTCTTCAAGACATAGGAGATTATAAAAGACCATACATCCTTTGCATACCCTTTTCTCTTTCTCAATTTCACATTACTAAAGAAGTATTTGAAGCTAAAAATATTGTGAATACATCTCTGTTCAGTGAAAGTCCATTGTTAGGCACATTCAAATTCATAGCCATGTATAAACTCAAATTTCTATTAAAAAAAAAAACTACATATTAACCCAAACCAAAATTCAACCAAAGCTATAAGAGTGATTTGTGATGAGAAATTTGAAAAATACAACACAAAAAAATGAAATAAAAAAACCATCAACCTAAATTAGAGTTATAAGAAAAGAACAAAAATCAAGAGAGAGAGAGAGAGAGAGAGAGTATTCACAATTTTTGTGTAGAAAAAATATGAATTGAATGGAATAAATGATATCAAATTTATACAAAATAAAATAAAGAGAAGAAGAGTCAAAATATAAGAAAGAGGAAATGATGAAAGAAGTTTAACGGTAAAGTAAAGAATAGTAGGGAGATAAAGAGGAAAGATGGAAGGGAAAAGTTGGAGGAAGAGAAGAAGATTTTTTATTTTATTTTATTTTATTAGAATAGGAAGATGAAAAGTTTAAATATTCAATTTTAATAATTACATTAAATTAGAAAGAAAAGAACGAAAATTTGAAATCAATTTGGGTAGTTGAATATAATCAAACATTTGCATCTAATGAATAGTAACATTTGTAATGAATAGTCAAACATGTGCATATATCCACTAAAAAGATAATAAATTATTCAATAAAGTATTCAATTTTAACAATTATTTGAAATTAGAAAGAAAATGAAAAGTTGAAATCAGTTTGGGTAGTTGAATAGTCAAATATTTACATTTAAAACAAATGAATAGTAACATGTTGAATAGTAATAGATTGTATTAACAGGTTTGTCCATTAACTATATTTGATTATTTTATATTAAATAAAATAGAAAAATCATAAAGAAATTTTTTTTTTTAAGTATGACGTGGCTAATGAGTTAGCTCAACAGGAGAATAGCAATATTAAATTCTACGTCTCAGCTTTTAGATATAATATAGATATGACAAAATTTGGTTATAGCCTAAGGCTTAAACTTCCGTTAAAAAAATTAACATGACTATATGTTTTGAAAATATAACTATTAGATTACATGTTGTTTATATCTTTAACACACATTTCAAATTTCATGTTAATCGGATGTTATTTACTAGTCGATTCATAAACTTTTTTTTTATGTATAATTTTATATTACAAAAACTTGAAATTTAAACATATGGTTGATGACATACCTATTAATCTTTAATCTTCTTGAAATTTTGCAAGTATGGAGAATAAACTAAGAAAATGTAATCTAACAGCGTATTTGGTGGATTTTTTAGAATTCATATCTTATAAAAAGATATTAAGAGAAGTTGTAGCCTTAAGCAACAATCAAGTTTGTTGTCAAACTTTGTCCATAATAAAAATGTTTCTTTAATATATATATGTAGGGACCGGGTTTGAGCACTTCTATTGTTGAGTGAGTGGACTCAAGCCCAGCTAGCCCAATACAATGAATTTGTAGAGAGCGGTTTCAAGAACTAGGCCCTAGTGAGGGATATAATAACTGAGCATAGATGTACAGGGATTAAACAGCATGAACTTGGATTGAAATGTGCAATGGTGCTCTTAGACCCTCCTCCGGGGAGCTTGAAGCTCTTTTATTCCTCTAGTGAACGATTACAAAGATATCAGTGATGATCCAGAAAGCTATAGTGCTCTATCCTTCTACCGGCCTTTCTCCCTTTCCTTTTCTTTTCGTCCCCTTCTCAAGAAGGACTCCTTACATTATATACCCCCCTTACAGTTGATCTTAACCCTCCATTTGTTGATCAAGCAAGTCACTACTTGAGTGCTTGTCCCATCAGCCGCCTTCCCATTCTTTCTGTGGTCTGCAGCAACCAAGGCTGCGCCGTTCAGAGGTCATTTCCTCATTAATGCAGTCAGAATGTTAGTTGTGGGCATTTAATGTGGAGGTGACAGTTCGTCTCAGACTTGCTCCTCTACTGTGCCTCCATGGCTGACACATTGTGCTTGTTCCTTCTCTTTAGATGCCCGGGAAGGTTGCTTTTGGTGGGCCCTTACTTTCATCTCCCCTGGTCTCAGTGGGCTGAGGACAGGGTCGTTCTTGGCAAGGCTTTTGGGCAATTTGGACTTTCACACTCCGTCCTCGAGCGTTGCTTCACCCTCGGCATAGGCCTTGGGCTTAGTACGAAGTGGGCCGGGGTTGCTAAATTCTTTGTCCCCACAATAGCCCCTCAAAATCCTGCGGTTCGAGTCCTCAGGTGGAGAGGAGGATTTTGACATCCTCGGGCTGTCATGACAGCTTGTCACATCTTAGCCCCCGTCAGTGCCAGTCTTTTCGTCTGTCCAAGGCATGTCCCTGGCGCTTTGGTATGTGAAGCGCGCCCTTATTTAATTCTGGCGGCTCTGTGCTTCTCACGTTCAACGGCGTGATGCCAATCCAACGATTGGGCTTCTCTCAGCTTTATAGGCGGGGAAACTCACACAGTTATCCTTAATTGGGGGTATAAATATCCGTTTAATCCGATCAGCCTTTTTACTTTGGCACTCAAGAGTTCTTGCGCACGTTCATTGAATTTGGTTAGATCTCGAACTGCACTCACGCCTTTTTCAGCACAAAAAGCCTGTCTGAGTAGCCTCTCCTCATTCCTGTAAGTCTTCCTTTCTCTCTCTAGTTCAAACTTTCTCTCTGAATCTTTTCTTTCCTGCGCCCTTTCTTGAGTCTCTTAGCCATTGTTAGGGATGGGTAGATTTAAGAAGTTAGTTGAGTCTGAAGAGACGATGGAAAAATTTATCGCCGATTATAGAATACCCAGCAATGTGGGCTTGAGGTACTGTGCAAAAGGGGAATGTGACATTCGGAGGGAGGAGGGTGAGGTTGTGATTCCCATAATCGCCTTCCTTGAGGGTGGTATGAGAATCCCCATGGGGCCGGTAACGAGGGGTTACCTTAGGTACTTTGGGTTAGCCCTCATACAGTGTGCCACCAATGTGTTTAGAATCATGGGCTGTGTGGATGCCTTGAATGAGAAGATGAGGCTGAGGTTAACCCATCACGATGTGAATTGGTGCTACAACCTCCAAAGACTGAAGGGTAAGTCTTTTTATATGAAGACGAGGGATGACAGGGTTTGGCTTATCCAGTGTCTTCTTGAGTCCAGCAAGGGGTTGAACAAAGACTTTCTTATTGTGTCTGGGGAGTGGTATGATGGGCTTCACTGCCCCACAAAGGAGGGAAAGCCAAGTGGGTACCTTGAGTGGGAGAAGGTCTAATCTCTCGGGCTGTAGGCTTGCTTTGTTTGGTTGCTGACAAGGGTATACTTTCTTTTCTGCAGATCCGCACGCCTTTGAGCATCATTTTAACCTGGTCAACAAGGAGGACTTGGAAAAGGTCTTAGGGCAGAGATCTTTGTGAACGAGGCCGACAACCAAGTTAGAGCCGCCCACAAGATCCTCGAATATAAGCCGCTCCAGAAGTCATTCTCTACTCCGAAGCACGTGATCAGAGCCAAGGATCCTCGGCTTCGCCAAATCACTGTGGTAGAGCACGGGTTCTCGTTCTCTGAGGGGCCTCTTGCTTCGGAAGACATTCTGTGGGCAGGTACTTCCACATTTGGCCAAGCTGCAGAGTCCGAGGAAGAAGAGCTGAGAGAAGAGGAAGAGGTTGCTGACTTGGATCCATCCGAGGACGTATTTAGTGCTTTCGACCAAGTCCATCGAGTTAAAGATCCTTCCGGCAACTTAGGCGATCCTAATCTGATCGAGGCAGACCTCCTCCCTACACGTACTTCTCCTCAGGCCGAGATGGGCTTCAAGAGGCAGCCCCAGACCAGCCTGCCCGACTTGCTTAAGGGTCAGCAGGGGAGGGAGGAGCTGGGAAAGCCCCACTCAAAGCTTCCTTCTACGCCGTCCAGGTGTCATTCCATCCAGACTAGGTTGTCTTCTACCCAGTCTAAACTTCCTCATTCCCCATCTCAGCCATGCTTGCCATCAAGGCGCGAGCCTGTTAATCCCAAGCGTAAGAAGGATCCTAAGGGAAAGGGGCCCATGGGGGCTGAGAGGACTCGCTCTTCCCCTGAGGCAGTCGAGGCTCGTCACCCTCTTAAGCAACAGAAAACTGGGCACCAAAGGCAAAGGAAGGGAGGTGGCTGCGCAGTCTGAGGCCCAGGCATGGCTCTCTGACCCAATGCTCCGTGGGGAGCCTTTGAGGGACAACACCTCCCTCAAGGACTTCAGAGAGGGCGAAGGCGCATATGTGGCCGATGCACTGGAGAGATCCCTGCTACTCCCTGCAGATATGGCCCAATTGGGGGACCTGAGGAGGCAGGAGGTCACCTTCAGTCTGAAGAGGTACTTAGGCATGGTAAGCCATCCGACGCTTAAGGCTTCGCTGATTTTTGCTCTTCGGCTCCCAACTTATTGCCTGCTTGTTTCAATTTGCAGGCTGTCTAGGCCACCTACAGGCTAGAGGATAAGGCCAATAATTAGAGCAAGGCCCTGGACCAGGAACGCAACAGGCGCCTGGAAGCCACGCAGACCCTGAAGAACTCCAAGTCTGACCTGAAGAAGGCAAGGGAGGACCTAAAGGTAGTGATCAGGGAGAGAGATAGCGCGGTGTTAGGCCTAGCTGGCACTCAGAAACAGGACACCAACTAGACGAGGTGCCTTCAAGAAGCTGAGGGCCAATTGGAGATTGCCAAGGAGCACATTGCCGACTTAAAGCAGAAGTTGGCCGAGGCAGTGGAGGCAAAGGGTATTACCGAGCATGTAAAGGATAAGGCTCTGAGAGCCAAAGCAGAGGCTGAGTTTACGAGGGCAGAGGCCGAGAGCTCTAAAGAGCAAGCAGAGGAAGAGGCCTTTGCTAAATGGGTGGCTAAGACTGAGGCTGCCCTCAAGGCTTAAGTCCCTGAGGTATGCAGGCGCTACTGCTTCCAGACTTGGAATGAGGCCCTCAATCAAGCGGGGGTCGAGGCCTCATCTGAGCTCAGGAAGGCCGAGAGAGTGTATTACCCTTCCTCTATTCGAGAGGCCGCCTTTGCCACTTCGGCAGCCGACGCTATCCCTGAGGCGGCGGATGGGGATCAGGCTAATGCTGCGAAGGATTCCCCTTCCACTGATAGGCCTGCCGAGGAGGTTGAGCACCAGAGGGTGCCAGAGGAAGGGGAAACCAGCAACTTGGAAGTGCCTCCAAAAGCGGTGAAGCCCCCTATTGGTTCTCACGTCCCTCCTATTGACTCCCAAGCCCTTCTTGGTAAAGGGGACCTTTCCCAAGTTGCCCCTCCAGCCAAGGAGACAGCTCTCATGGTGGGGCCTCTGCAGGTTGTTCCCCTAGGTCAAGGCTCCGCGGTCCCCGAGGACACCTCTAGATAGCCTCCCAAGAGGGGGGGATAAAGCTTAAGCCAAAGAACTAGGCTGTCTTTAGCCAGCTTTTGCCTTTTTTTTTTTTTTTTTTTTTTTTTGCTCTTGTTATTGTCGTTTCTCTTTCCTTTTTTTTTTTTTTTTTTTTTTGAAGCCCTATACTGCTACTTTTAAATTGAATGTATGAATCACTTTTTTTTTTTTTTACTTTGTGTTGATTGTTATTGTGATGAGTTTTGCTATTTATATAAGCTTTGCTTTAATTATTAGCTTCACAATCCCAGAAGCTCAGCGTGCTTTTGATTCTGAATTGGCAACCAAAAAATGTAAAAGCCATAGTGACAGTTTCCACTTAGACTTTGGCTGATAATTGGACCACTTGGACGCCACGACTTATTCTTGTTGAATCAAATACTTAAGGAAACTGTTAGTCACTGACCGTGCTAGGGGGTTAAGTTCAATGTGCTTTGGAATGCCTCAAGTGAAGCTCATTGGCTTGTGTTTGTTTACTCCCTTGCTGAACGTAGCCAGTTTCGCCAGAGGTCTGAGTCCGAGGACCATGCAAGACCTTGGTTCCGTCCAACCCTTCTTTTGTAAGTGACTAGTTTCCCCACGGGTTTGAGTCCGAGGATCATACAAGACCTTGGTTCTGTCTAACACTTAGATTCCCCTGTAAGTAGCTAGTTTCTCTATAGGTTTGAGTCCATGGACCATGCAAGATCTTGGTTCAGTCTAGTACTCAAGTTTGTCTTGAAGTGGTTAGTTTCCCCATAGGTTTGAGTCTGAGGACCATGCAAGACCCCAGTTCAGTCTAGCGCTCAGGTTTTCCTTGAAGTGGTTCAGTCTAGTTCTTTGGGTAACCACCAAAATATAATATATATAAATAAATATATATATATATATATATAATCATGATAGACCTGAAATTCGAATTATAAGAAAAGGGATGCTTTTATTAATAATAATACCTTCTCAGGTTATTTACATTCCACGGTCGAGGTACAAGTTTTTCATTTAAGTCTTCTAAGTAGTATGCACCTATCCCTGCTACCGAGGTAATTTGGTATGGCCCCTCCCAGTTGGGCCCCAGCTTTCCCCAGGAAGGGTTCTTGGCGGCCCTTACAACTTTCCTTAATACTAGGTCCCCCGGTGCTAGTGGCCTTAATTTCACATTGACGTCATATCCCTGCTTGAGCTTTTGGTGGTAGTAGGCCAGCTGGATCATTGCCCCTTGTCTCCGTTCGTCAACTAGATCTAGGCACCTCCCCAGTAGTTCGTCATTACTGCTTAGAGTGAATGAGCTCGTCCTTAACGTTGGGAAGTTTACTTCTAGAGGGATGACCGCCTCGGCCCTATAAGTCATGGCAAAAGGTGTCTCCCCCGTTGACCGCTACGGCGTAGTCTAGTATGTCCAAATAACATGTGGCAGTTCCTCTACCCATCTTCCTTTGGTGTCATCCAATCTCTTTTTAAGCCTATTAACGATGACCTTATTGACAACCTCGGCCTGCCCATTTCCCTGAGGATAAGCTGGGGTTGAGTACCTATTTGTGATCCTAAGTTCACAACAGTACCTCCTGAAGGCCTTGCCGTCGAACTGGAGTCCATTATCCGAAATGAGGGTATGGGGGACCCCGAATCGCGTGAAAATGTTTCTCCAAAGGAATTTCTTGGCTTCCACATCTCTGATGTTGGCCAACGGCTCAGCTTCGACCCATTTAGTAAAGTAATCTGTGGTAACCAACAGATACCTCTTATTCCCTGGTGCCTTGGGGAAAGGGCTTACAATATCTAAGCCCCACTAGGCGAACAGCCATAGGCTGGACAAGGGGTTGAGGACCCCTCCAGGCTGATGAATATTTAGGGCGAACCTTTGGCATTGGTCACATTTCTTAGCATACTCCGAGGCCTCTTTCTGCATCCCCAGCCACCAATATCCTTGTGTAACGGCCTGGTGAGACAGGGATCTTCCTTCTGTGTGGCTCCCACAGATCCCTTTATGCAGCTCTTTGAGCAATACCTCCGATGCCTCGGGGTGAATGCACAGTAGGTATGGTCTAGAGTAGGAGCGTCTGTACAGCTTGTGGTCCTCGGACAGCCAAAACTGAGAAGCATTCCTTCGTATTTTTTTAGCCTCTGACTTATCCTCGGGTAGGACATCATCTTTGAGGAACCTTACCAGGGGGTCCATCCAGCTGGATCCCATCCTAACTTGGTGGATGTGGGTCGTGCCCTGTGCCACTTCATTTGCTCGATCCAGATGCTCCACAAGAATGATCCGAGGTAGATCCCCTATCGAGGAGATGACAAGGGTGGCCAATGAATCGGCATAAGTGTTTCCACTCCTGGAGACATGTGATAAGCTGAAAAGATCAAAACCCGACTGCAAGCACTTAACCTGGCTTAGGTATTCTTGCATTCTCGAATCTCTGGCTTCTAGTTCTCCTTTCACTTGGCCTACCACCAATCTCGAATCTGAGAATATCTCCACTACCTTTCCTCCCATTTTCTGCACCATGACCATCCATTGTAACAGTGCTTCGTACTCGGCTTCATTGTTTGTGGCCGAGAACCCGAGCCTCAGGGATTTTTCAATGACAGACTCCTTAAGGGATACTAAAACCAGCCCCACTCTAGACCCCCTCTGATTTGTCGTGCCATCAACGTATACCTTCCAACTTGGTGGTCCTGGGACGGAGATTGTTCCAACTGATCTTTCATCCATGCTTATCTTCTCGGATAGCATCTCTACGGGTGGTTCGGCGAATTCAACCATCAAATCAGCCAGGAGCTGGCCTTTTATGGAGGTCCGAGGCATGTATTTGATGTCAAAGGCCCCTAGAATTGTGTTCCACTTAGCGATCCTCCCTATATAATTAGCTGTTCGAAGTACGGACTTCAAGGGTAATCGGGTCAGGACAACCACTGTGTAAGCCTGGAAATAGTGGGAGAGCTTTCGTGTAGCATGGACCATAACTAGTATGGCTTTCTCTAAGGGTAAGTACTTGACCTCAGCTTCGTGTAGTGACTTGCTAACGTAATAGACTGGTTTTTGAATGCCATTGTCGTCCCGGATAAGTACCAGGCTCACAGCATGAAGCGCCACAGCAATGTATGCGTACAGGACCTCGTCGGCCTCAGGATGGGACATGATAGGCGGCCGGGGTAGGTACTCCTTGAGTTGCTGGAAGGCCACGACACAATCCTCGAACCACTTAAATCCCTTCCACTTGTTAATCAGGAGATAAAAGGGTCTGCACCGGTCAACCGACCTGGAAATGAATCGATTCAAGGCCGCAATCATTCCTGTAAGCTTTTGGACCTCCTTGGGATTTCGCGGAGGCTTTAGGTCACGGATAGCCTTAATTTGGTCAGGATCAACCTCGATTCCCCTGTGGGTAATGATGTATCCTAGGAACTTGTCGGATCCCACGCCAAACGAGCATTTAGAAGCATTCAAGCGCAATTTGTGCTCCCTCAAGACATCAAAGGTGCGGCCGAGATCCCTTAAATGTTCGGAGACCGTCTTACTCTTTACCACCATATCGTCGACGTAGACTTCAATGTTTTTGCCCAGCATCGGCTCGAACATTCTCGTCATCATCCTTTGATAGGTAGACCCTGCGTTCTTTAGGCCGAACGGCATTACTTTGTAATGGTAGTTCCCAATGGGCGTCACAAAGGCTGTCTTCTCCTAATCCTCCGAAGCTAGTGGTATTTGATGCTAGCCTTGAAAGGCGTCTAAAAAGCTCATCCGAGGATGGCCCGTAGCTGCATCTACTAGCTGGTCTATCCAGGGCATGGGGAACGGGTCTTTCGGACATGCCCGATTCAGGTCTATGAAGTCCACATAGACTCTCCACTTTCCACTTTTCTTCTTGACCACCACGGTGTTGGCCAACCATTCGGGGTAAAAAACCTCTTTGATAGCCCCTGCACGTTTAAGCTTCATCACCTCTTCTCTAATCGCATCAGCGTGCTCCCTTGACGGGCGCTAGGGCGGTTGCTTCTTGGGAACTATGGACAGATTGGCGTTGAGATGGTGATAGATGAAAGCAGGGTCAATCCCTAGGGCGTCGTAGGCATCCCATGCAAACACGTCCATGTTTTTCTTGAGAAACTCAATCAGCTCCTCCTTCTCCTGAAAAGAAAGCTGGGCTCCAACCTGAAAGAACTTATCTGGGCCATCACTAATGACCACTTTCTCCAGATCTTCACATTTCGCTTCTCCGGTAGTTGCGTCAGTAGGCACTACCATGGTCTTTGATTGCTATAAGTTCTTTTCAGTGGTGGCCGAGGGCTCCGTGTTGAGTCAATGTGATATGGCGGCCACCATGCACTGCCTCGTTGTGGGCTGGCAACCATGGATCTCAAGTACCTGATCCCCTGGCGGGAATTTCACCTTCTAGTGCAGGGAGGAGGCAATACCCCCTAAGGTATGGAGCCAAGGCCTTTCTACGATGGCTGTGTAGGGGAAGTAGGTGTCCACTACTATAAAATTTACCTTCACCACTTCTGGGCCAGTCTGGATAGGTAGCCTGATCATGCCCTTTGGGATAACGAGCTTCCCATCGAACCTCATCAAGGGAAAGCTATAGGGTGTTAAGTCCTCCGGCTTCAACCCCAGCCCCCTGTAAAGGTCTGGGTATATGACCTCGACGGCACTGCCACCATCCACCATTACCCTTTTCACATTGTAATCTCCGATTCTAAGCGTGATCACCAGAGTGTCATCGTAGGGCTGGGTGGTTCCCATCTTGTCTTCCTCTGAAAAGCTCAAGGTTGGGTGAAAGCCCCTTCTAGCCCTCTTCAGCTCTGGCTGGGACTCCTCGGCAGGGATCTGGGCCACAAACAACACTCACGAAGGGCACGTGCCAGTTCTTCCTGGCACGGCCAGGATCACATCGTAGTCTCTCGGCTCTTAATTGGTCTGGCCTTGATGGTCTCCGGGGTGGTGCATAAGGTGCTTCAGCTTTCCTTCTCGGGCCAGCTGGTTCAGATAGCTCTGGAGATTCCTTCAGTTCTCAGTAGTATGTTTGTGGTCTCTGTGATACTGGCTGTAAAGGTTCTGATTGCGCGCCGCGGATTCCCCCACCATCTTATTCGGCCACTTCAAGAATGGCTCGCTCTCGATTTTTGCCAACACCTTGTGTACTGGCTCTCGGAATACGGCATGGACCGCCTGCATGTCAGCTGCTCTAGATTGCCCTGCGAAGTCCCTCCTCGGACGGGTGTTGTTGTATCAGTCCAATCTGAAATCCCTCCTCTCTTGGGGGATGGTCTTTTCCTTTCATCTGCCCTGCAGCTAGTCTTCCTCCACTCGCTTGTACTTGTCGATCCGATCCATCAGTTGGCGCACACTGGTGGCAGGCTTGCCTGTCAGGGACTTCTTAGGCCATGTCTAATTGGGAGACCATTTTTGAAAGTGCTGATGGCGACATCGTCGAAATTGCCCTCCACTTCATTGTACACCTCCCAATATCGGCCCGAGTAGGCCTTTAAGGTCTCTCCATCATGCATGGACAGAGACAGCAGCACGCTCAAAGGCCGCGGGGTTATGTTGTTCGTAACGAAGCGAGAGCCAAAGGCCTCGGTCAGCTATCTATACGAATCTATGGAATTCGTCTTTAAGCCATTGAACCACCTCATCGCCACAGGGCCCAAGCTGGAGGGGAAAACCTTGCACATCAATGCCTCGTTCTTAGAATGAATAGCCATCCTCTGGTTAAACTAGCTCACATGCTCCACAGGGTCCATTTTGCCGTTATAAACGGAAAAGGTTGGCTGCTGGAACCGCCGAGGAAGGGTAGTCCCCTCTATGTGGCACGTGAAAGGCGACATAGATAGTTGATCCAGGGCCCTGCTAATGGCGTCGTATCCTAAGGCCCTAGGAGATGGGCTCTTGCGTTTACACTCCCAGTAGGGCTCTTCCTCGTGAGAGAAGCTCTCACTTAGAGGAGTTCTCGACCTTTGCCTATAGTCCTCGTCGCTTTCATCGTCAGAGGGTAGGTCGGGGCTGGGTCGAGGTCGCCTTCATTGTGCATGGCGCAGCCTCCTCTTCAAGTCATCTATCTCTCACTGCATGGCCTACTCATCGTTCTGCCCCTGGGTCACACGGCTCTTAACTTTCTTCGGCTGGGTGGCCTGGTTGTGGTTTTGTCCCTGGGGCATATGGCTGTCCCCACACAAGTAGCTTCTGATGGTTTGAGCGGTGTGCGCACTTCCCTCTCGAAATCTTCCGTTCTTTTCATTTCGATCGCGTTCAAGATTGGCGAAGTTACCCTAATGCTGGGGTTTGACCGGTTCAGGCTGATGGGAGCCTACTTGATGAGGGCCTGATCCTGCCATGCTTGGTCGTTGCCCTTACTAACACACATGTTTTCCCCACAGACGGCGCCAATTGTAGGGACTGGGTTTGAGAACTTCTACTATTGAGTGAGTGGACTCAAGCCCAGCTAGCCCAATACAATGAATTTGTAGAGAGCGGGTTCAAGAACTAGACCTTAGTGAGGGATACAATAACTGAGCATGGATGTACAGGGATTAAATGGCATGAACTTGGATTGAAATGTGCAATGGTGCTCCTAGACCCTCCTCCGGGGAGCTTGAAGTTCTTTTATTCCTCTAGTGAACAATTACAAAGATTTCAGTGATGATTCAGAAAGCTACAGTGCTCTATCCTTCTACCAGCCTTTCTCCCTTTCCTCTTCTTTTCGTCCCCTTAACAAGAGGGACTCCTTAAGTGCTTGTCCCATCAGCCGCCTTCCCATTCTTTCTGTAGTCTGCAGCAACCAAGGCTGCGCCGTTCAGAGGCCATTTCCTCATTAATGTGGTCAGAATGTTAGTTGTGGGCATTTAATATGGAGGTGACAATTCATCTCGAACTTGCTCCTCTATCGTGCCTCCATGGCTGACACATTGTGCTTGTTCCTTCTCTTTAGACGCCCAAGAAGGTTACTTTTAGTGGGCCCATACTTCCACCTCCCCTGATCTCGAGGACACGGTCGTTCTCGGCAAGGCTTCTGGGCAATTTGGACTTTCACACTCCGTCCTCGGGCGTTGCTTCACCCTCGGCATGGGCCTTCGGCTTGGTACGAAGTGGGCCGGGGTTGCTAAACTCTCTGTCCCCACAATATATATATATATACAATGTTTCCATTTTGTTAGAGCCGTAAATGAACTACATTGTTTATAAATAACTAGATGATGTTCCGTGTGATACACGGATACTTTATAATTTTATTTGAAATTATTTTTATATATATTAAAACCTACATATAATACTTACTTTGTTGTATAATATTTATGTTTGCCCACAATATTGTTGAATACTTTGAAACTTAATTTTCTTAAATCATATTTTATTTAAAAAATTGTATAACACTATAAGACTAAAACATATTATAATATTTACCGTTTAAAGTAGACTTTATTTTTTTTAACTAATTAAATGATTTTGAAATCTTTAAATAAGAATTTAAAGTATAAAATATTTTTATATTCTAAAATTACATAAAATAAACAACCTCTCAAACACTTCCTCAACTACTCTATTCTTATAATCAAATATGGAGACCCCAATTTCAAACCTCCAATTCATTATCTCTATGAAATTAAGGAAATCATTTGTAATTATCAACATAAATAGAACATGATTAGACAAAGAGAAATTTGTTAAAAACACATCAATTTATCAAAATTTAATTGTCTTTAGTTGGGCTTCCATATCCTTTTAAAAAAAAAACACTTTGAAATCATCATCAATTTTTATTTTTATCACTATGACTCATACTGCACAAAATAGCAGTAAAAAACATACAAAGAAACTTACAAATTATGAGTTCTAAAACAAAATAATAATAATGAATAGCTAACTTCATAAATAATCAATTAGAGAGTTTCTCTCTCTCTCTCTCTCTCTCTCTCTAAAACAAAATACATTTATAACTTTTCTATATCAAAATCTCAAACACCAAAAGACTCAAAGCTAATCACAACTTTCACAAAATTTATAACATCCGACTTCAACATCAAAACGGTAAGCTACCATTACTGAATAAAAAATGCCAGCCCCCTTTCTTGATCACATCCTACTCATACAAATTAGGGTCAAATGGTATGACAATGTTAGAGTTATGTAGGTCTTGTTGAAAGGTTGAAGGTAAATGATATTGTTTTAGGTATGAGTGTATTTGAGATGAGATGGCATGAAGGACTCTGAGCATATGTATATATAGGAGTAGAGTGAAAATGGAAAAAGTTTTTTGTGTGAGAGAGAAATGAGAAGTCTTAAAACATTGAACCAAATGAAACAAATAGTAGTCTCGAAACATTGATCAAAGAAAATAAAGAGTATTATTGAAATATGGAACCAAAGTAAATAAAGAGTCTCTAATTTTAAATTTTTTTTCTTATTTATGATGTGGTTTAAGAGTATTTCAATTATCTTTTCAAGAAGTGCGTCACGTGGCAGTACTTTATGCTCTTTTGCTTGAGGTATCTGCTTTTATATATATATATATATATATTGATATTGATTGATTGATTGATTTGGACACATGTTTTTTTTTAAACCTTATTTATACTTATTTATTTATTGAACGAGCCATGTTTAAGTCTAGGTTGAAGTTTGATTATTAAATTAATTAAATTCAAACATAATAATATGTGTAACTTCACAAGTATAAGTACTTGTGGGGTGTGGGGGGCAAAAGTCGGGGTTCAAGTCTACAGGAAGGAGATTCACACACATTTATACTTAGATTATGGTAGAATAGAATTTCTATCTTATATCAAAAAAAAAAAAAATTATGTATAGCTTAAATTATTAATTTGGTTCTTTAACTATTAATTGTGTCAATTGACTACCTCAACTTTCAAAATTACTTCTATTTCATCCTTGTATTTCCTCTATGTTTAAAGTTAATAATGTAGTAACAAAGGAATGAGTGAAGTTAAAAATAAGTTTCCTTCATGAAGTTAAAAAATAAAAATAAGAGAGCTTGATCCTTCTCTTCAATCTTAGCTCCCATGCATGACAAACTCTATGTCTATGTCCACCGACAACACCAATCAAAAATCCTCTATCAATGATAACTATTACAACCACACTCACAAATATAAAATAACTCAAATCCCCAGTATATCCACAGCCATAGGTATTCTCACACAAGGACCTACATGTAGTGTTAGCCAAATAATCCTAATTCTACTTTTAGTAACATTACTTGTAATGCAAGGAGAGTAATTTTACAAAAACATTTAATGGCTAAAATGAAGAATAATTAGAAGCCACGAACGCTATCACAATGACGTTATGAGCCAAAAACTCTCAACCAACTCACCAAGGAAGACAATTCCCATCTCCGTAGTTGGGTTTGTTTTTTATCTTTAATTTTTTGGTCCATTACGTTACGATCCAAGTTTCTCACATGGCTCAAGTGCAAACTTAATCATGTATATATAAGCTCTTGAGCACTTTTTCTTTACATATCGGTTTTCAATGGTGAGTTCTATCTATGAGTTTGTACTATTTGGTATCATAGTCAACCACCACGTCGAGTAATCAAAAATAGCTCATTGAGTATAGGATCAAATGAGTTGCAATTTTATGGTAAAATGTCTTACTAAGTCATTGAATAACTGATGTGTGAGTGGAGCTACCAAAACAGAGTAAGCACTACCATTGGGTCAGTGTCGATAGAGTGAGTCATCGTGGACTTTGGCTGCAGAGAGTGGTGGCATGTTATGATCCAAGTACGTCACATGGTTTAAGTGCAAGTTTAATCATGTGTATATAAGCTCTTGGGCATCATTTCCTTACAAGCTAGTTTTTAAGAGTGAGTTCTAACTTTGGATTCATATCACATCGTATGCCACACATGCTATATGCATATTTGATTAATTTGTATTTGTTGAGGTACAAATTTTGAGGTCCTAAGCTCATTGGTCCACTCACTAATATGCCCATACAAGCCCATAAACTACTTTAGGCCCACATAAATATTTTCTAAATACTTCCCACATGTTACCCAAATATTTCCCCATATTATTACCCAACTTGGGCTCCTACAAATATTTCTCATATAAGCCTCAATTAATTTGGACCCTCTCACAAATATTACCCATTACATCTCACATATTATTCAACTTGGGCTCTCACACAAATACTTATCATACCATTATCAAAATTAGGCCACAAAATTATACCATCTCTATAAAAAGCCCAAACTCATTTACCTTGTGGAAAAAATCCAAAAAGCCCAACAAAACTCTCTTACAAATCCCGTTGTTACATGGCACCCTAAAGCCCGTTGCTACATGGCACTCTTACAAAGCTCATTGCTACATGGGACTCTTACTAAGTTCGTTGCTACACGACAATATTTTTACAAAATCTCAAACTATTTACAAAAAACCCAAATATTATTTTGAAAGCTATTTACAAAAAGCTCAAATACTATTTTGGTAACTTTTTACAAAAGCTAAATGCTATTTTGCAACTATTTACAAAAGCCCAATATTATTTTTGGCAACTATTTACAAAAGCCCAAATATTATTTGGCAAAATAATTACATTATGCTCAAAGCCCAAAACCATTCCTTTCATAAACTAAAATCTCTAACTCATGGGAAGCATAAATTATTTATGATATATTACTCATCTTTCAAAGCTACTAAATTTATGG
Source organism: Quercus suber (assembly GCF_002906115.3). NCBI lineage: Eukaryota > Viridiplantae > Streptophyta > Magnoliopsida > Fagales > Fagaceae > Quercus > Quercus suber. Next base: position 813,810 of record NW_027069746.1, read on the forward strand.
AAACTATGCCTATTTTTTCCGTAATAAACTCTAACTACAAAAGCCCATGTATATTACTCATGGCAAAATTATTCATTTTGTAGGGATGAACAAGCCCAACAACAAAGCCCAGCCAAGATAGCCTAGCCCATGTGCTAATCTCAACAACCAAGGTTCACTTGAGTAACTAAAGTGGTTAGACTAGCCACTAGTCAAGTTTCAGCACAACTAAGTTAACAACTGGGGCCCATTACCATCATTTTCAGCTTGTCAAATCAGATCAAAAGTGAACACACGTTCAGCTGAGCTTACACCCTTCCTTAGCAAGCTATTTTTCATGATTATTGATGTGACATAAAGCTATACTGACAAGACATAAAGCTATGCTGACAAGACACAAAGCAATGGAGCTGCAGCCAATCATTCTATCTCTCTTCTCCAACACAGTTGGTTAAGGAATTATGGGGCAGCCATGGACAGACTATGGAAGCTTCTAGAATCACTTGTAAACAGCTCATTACCATGCCAAAAATGTACATTTGCTAGTTTGTGAACTAAGCACATGAACCCAAATGGGGAAACTTAGGGAAATATTGTTTGGATGGCACTAAGAAGATCTCTAGTAGAGTTTCCAGCAAAGGGATCCAAGATTGACTCCTGGCTTGGAGTGACACAATTTGCCCTAGGAAGTTCTGATACTAGCAGTAGAAAACCAAGATGATTAGCTTAATTTATGCTCTAATCTCATTAGCTAAGGACAATCCATCATTTAATGCTAGGTCAGAACTCCAGCTGCTATTAACCAACACAGCAAGAACATTCTAAAGTTGAACTTACCACTCTTGGACAAATCCTAAGAACGATTTTCTAAGAATTTTTTGAAAATTGAGACTAATTTTGGCAGAGATTATTTGTTGAAAACTCCCTTAAACTCAAATATAAATAGAGCTCTCCACCAACACCTTAACACACACCAATAGAGAAGAACTCTCTCATAAACTTCTCNTTTAGCATTAAATGAGATTAGAGCATAAATTAAGCTAATGATCTTGGTTTTCTACTGCTAGTATCAGAGCTTCCTAGGGCAAATTGTGTCACTCCAAGCTAGGAGTCAATCTTGGATCCCTTTGCTGGAAACTCTACTAGAGATCTTCTTAGTGCCATCCAAACCATATTTCCCTAAGTTTCCCCATTTGGGTTCATGTGCTTGGTTCACAAACTAGCAATGTACATTTTTGGCATGGTAATGAGCTGTTTACAAGTGATTCTAGAAGCTTCCATAGTCTGTCCATGGCTGCCCCATAATTCTTAACTAACTGTGTAGGAGAAGAGAGATAGAATGATTGGCTGCAGCTCCACTGCTTTGTGTCTTGTCAACATAGCTTTATGTCTTGTCAGTATAGCTTTATGTCACATCAATAATCATGAAAAATAGCTTGCTAAGGAAGGGTGTAAGCTCAGCTGAACATGTGTTCCCTTCTGATCTGATTTGACAAGCTGAAAATGATGGTAATGGGCCCTAGCTGTTAACTTAGTTGTGCTGAAACTTGACTAGTGGCTAGTCTAACCACTTTAGTTACTCAAGTGAACCTTGGTTGTTGAGATTAGCACATGGGCTGGGCTATCTCGCTGGGCTTTGTTGTTGGGCTTGTTCATCCCTACAAAATGAATAATTTTGCCATGAGTAATATACACGGGCTTTTGTAGTTAGAGTTTATTACGGAAAAAATAGGCATAGTTTCCATAAATTTAGTAGCTTTGAAAGATGAGTAATATATCATAAATAATTTATGCTTCCCATGAGTTAGAGATTTTAGTTTATGAAAGGAATAGTTTTGGGCTTTGAGCATAATGTAATTATTTTGCCAAATAATATTTGGGCTTTTGTAAATAGTTGCCAAAAATAATATTGGGCTTTTGTAAATAGTTGCCAAAAATAATATTGGGCTTTTTTAATTAGTTGCCAAAAATAATATTGGGCTTTTGTAAATAGTTGCCAAAATAGTATTTAGCTTTTGTAAAAAGTTACCAAAATAGTATTTGAGCTTTTTGTAAATAGCTTTCAAAATAATATTTGGGTTTTTTGTAAATAGTTTGAGATTTTGTAAAAATATTGTCATGTAGCAACGAACTTAGTAAGAGTGCCATGTAGCAATGAGCTTTGTAAGAGTGCCATGTAGCAACGGGCTTTAGGGTGCCATGTAACAACGGGATTTGTAAGAGAGTTTTGTTGGGCTTTTTGGATTTTTCCCACAAGGTAAATGAGTTTGGGCTTTTTATAGAGATGGTATAATTTTGTGGCCTAATTTTGATAATGGTATGATAAGTATTTGTGTGAGAGCCCAAGTTGAATAATATGTGGGATGTAATGGGTAATATTTGTGAGAGGGTCCAAAATAATTGAGGCTTATATGAGAAATATTTGTAGGAGCCCAAGTTGGGTAATAATATGGGGAAATATTTGGGTAACATGTGGGAAGTATTTAGAAAATATTTATGTGGGCCTAAAGTAGTTTATGGGCTTGTATGGGCATATTAGTGAGTGGACCAATGAGTTTAGGACCTCAAAATTTGTACCTCAACAAATACAAATTAATCAAATATGCATATAGCATGTGTGGCATACGATGTGATATGAATCCAAAGTTAGAACTCACTCTTAAAAACTAGCTTGTAAGGAAATGATGCCCAAGAGCTTATATACACATGATTAAACTTGCACTTAAACCATGTGACGTACTTGGATCATAACATGCCACCACTCTCCGCAGCCAAAGTCCACGACGACTCACTCTATTGACACTGACCCAATGGTAGTGCTTACTTTGTTTTGGTAGCTCCACTCACATATTAGTTATTCAATGACTTAGTAAGACATTTTACCATAAAATTGCAACTCATTTGATCCTATACTTAATGAGCTATTTTTGATTACTTGACGTGGTGGTTGACTATGATACCAAATAGTACAAACTCATAGGTAGAACTCACCATTGAAAACCGATATGTAAAGAAAAAGTGCTCAAGAGCTTATATATACATGATTAAGTTTGCACTTGAGCCATGTGAGAAACTTGGATCGTAACGTAATGGACCAAAAAATTAAAGATAAAAAACAAACCCAACTACGGAGATGGGAATTGTCTTCCTTGGTGAGTTGGTTGAGAGTTTTTGGCTCATAACGTCATTGTGATAGCGTTCATGGCTTCTAATTATTCTTCATTTTAGCCATTAAATGTTTTTGTAAAATTACTCTCCTTGCATTACAAGTAATGTTACTAAAAGTAGAATTAGGATTATTTGGCTAACACTACATGTAGGTCCTTGTGTGAGAATACCTATGGCTGTGGATATACTGGGGATTTGAGTTATTTTATATTTGTGAGTGTGGTTGTAATAGTTATCATTGATAGAGGATTTTTGATTGGTGTTGTCGGTGGACATAGACATAGAGTTTGTCATGCATGGGAGCTAAGATTGAAGAGAAGGATCAAGCTCTCTTATTTTTATTTTTTAACTTCATGAAGGAAACTTATTTTTAACTTCACTCATTCCTTTGTTACTACATTATTAACTTTAAACATAGAGGAAATACAAGGATGAAATAGAAGTAATTTTGAAAGTTGAGGTAGTCAATTGACACAATTAATAGTTAAAGAACCAAATTACTAATTTAAGCTATACATAAATGAACTTTGGCTTTTAATATACATACATACATATATATATATATATATATTAAATTTTCATTTAAATGTTGATGTGGTATTGTTTAATATTAATTAATTCTGTTATTATTTTTTTAGCACCCACATCAGCATTTGGCATGCTAGCTGTGCACACTGTTAGCCATATAGGCATTTTTTGTTTGTAAATTAACAGTAAGGACCAAATTAGTTGTAAATTGAAAATAATATGAACCAAATTGGCTGCTATCAAAATGAAGGGATCAAATTGACTATAACCCTAAAATGTAAGGACCAAAATAGTATTTTTGCTTGAAAAATATGTGTATAGAATTTTTTGGCAAACCGAAGTAATTATTCATTATTGTGCTCCTTCCTCTCAAATAATAATAGGTGTCACTAATTAAATTTATGTTGGAACCCGCCATCATGTATGGGAAATGAGTATTTTTATTTTTATTTTTTATAATTCGATAGTTGAGAGGGAGGAATATTTGAACCTTGGACATCCTTCTTGGAAATAATACGAGAAAGTGCCAGTTGTAAGAGAAGTGAGCATTTCTCTTGGAGTATTAAATTTTTTTTTGAGAAATGCTATATTCACAATATTTTTACAACAAATCTTATGTAGCAAATTGTTACAGGTTGTTATTGATCAAGTAGAAAAGTAATTTCAATGGTAGGTTCAAATTAAAACCAATAACAACTAACTACCTATGATTTGTTGTGAAAATATTGTGGACATAACACCTCTCTATTTATTTATTTATTTTTTTTGTTTAATATCTATGAAAAGTAAATATATAATACTATGAGAGTACAATAATGTTATACTCTCTCATCTTACATAATTATGGGTCTTAGTCCCACAATTACTATGAGAGGGGAACTACATCATTGTACTCATTTATGGAGTGTATGCATTTAATACTTTTTTGCCTTTACAATTACTATAGTTTATTAGTTAATTGGTACCTAATTTATTAGTTCTGTGGAACTTTACAATAGTAAGCAATGTTAATTGTGTGAAAGTAATTACAACTCCTATATGGTAAACCATTTAAAGTTCAACAAAAAATGTATATGGTAAATCATTTATTATTATTTAATATTATATTTAATATCCTATAAACTTTGGCAACCTAAGAAGACTATACCTAAGGGTCGTCAATGGGCCGAGTTGAGTTGGGCCAAAAGAGAAACCTCGACCCATGGGCAATGCCCATTTTGTCTTTAGCTAGCTAGGCTATCGGGTTGAGCCTAATAGGCTACCTATGGGTTTGTGTTAGCATATTATTTTATTATTTTTATAAGGAAAGAATCGATTTTTTATAAGGGAATAATTAATCTATTTTTCTAAAGGAAAGAATTAAAGAATGTAATACTTAATTACAAATTTTTTTACNGCAAATTGCCCTTGATTCAGCCAGAGGTCTTGAATATATCCATGAGCATACTGTTCCTGTTTATATCCATCGTGATATTAAATCAGCAAATATATTGATTGACAAGAACTTCCATGGAAAGGTTGCATTAGTACCTTTATTTTTACTATGAGATCTTCAAAAGCTTATTCCCATTGTTGTACTGAAATATTTGCACTGTAGGTTGCAGATTTTGGATTAACTAAACTGACCGAAGTTGGAGGTGCATCACTCCCCACACGTCTTGTGGGAACATTTGGATACATGCCACCTGAGTAAGTTTTCTTTCTTTGTATTAAAGGAGTAGCAAATTCAGCTATGAGAGATGGATTTGGATGTTTTGGTGGAAGCAAGCTGCTAGATTGGACCATATATAGGCTCCACAAGTGGCTATCTATAAGTTTCTACCAGATTCTTCCAGTCTATAAATTACTGACCAAGGGGCTTGGAAATTGTGTTTGATTGATAATCAACATCCAACCTTAGATACATATCTACTATTTAGGTGTGCTGGTTTGTGAAATTTCACTAGTGGTTAATGGCACCTGGCAGCTGCCATCAGAAATGTGAGAGACCCTTCTTTAGTGAGAATTTGAACGTAGGGTTTTAGCTGCTGGGGTATGCATTTTACCTTTTCTGAAATATTATCCTTGGTACTGCTGCGGATGTTCTCCTTGGAAGTAGGTTTCAAAGAGATGAGTTTGCTACTGATTATTAATTGATCCCATGGGCTCCTTAATAGATGAGGAAAAGCCTTAGCTATGTTTTTGTCTGTAAAGAATGGATTGAATTTTACCTCTCTTGTGTGCAGATATGCTCAGTACGGAGATGTTTCTTCCAAAGTTGATGTATATGCCTTTGGGGTTGTCCTTTATGAACTTATTTCAGCCAAGGAAGCTGTGTTCAAGGATAATAGTTCTGCTCATGAATCCATGGCCTTGTTGCTTTGGTAATCTTCTTGCCATCCCTCTAAGTAACACCCCCCCCCCCCCCCCCCCCCCACACACCTCCTACCTTCTCTTCTCTCTACTGTTCCGAGCCTATCAGCTTGATATGAAGCTTTTATTAGGCTTTCCCTGTCTGGTACCACTTTCTGGGAAAGAAAACTTGGACGAACATTTATTGTGTATTCTGTGTGTCACAGTTTGAAGACGTTTTTAGTCAGCCCAATCCTAGAGAGGACCTACGTAAAGTAGTTGATGCTCGGCTTGGAGATGACTACCCACTTGACTCAGTATGGAAGGTGAAACATCTCATACAAAAACCCTACCATTATTGGCTTTATGATTTCATTTCCAATAAAAGAGTTTTTTTTGCAGGTGGCCCAACTTGCCAAAGCGTGTACACAAGAGAATCCGCAACTACGGCCAAGTATGAGATCTATCGTGGTTGCCTTAATGACACTTTCATCCACAACTGAGGATTGGGACGTCGGTTCCTTTTATAAAAATGATGCTCTAGCCAATCTAATGTCTGGGAGGTAGAACCTAGTTACTGCACTCTTGATGGTAGAATGTAGATGGTGCAATGTTACTCGCATTGCGGAAAATTTTTTTTGGTGTGAATAATACCAATATTAATTTATTCCAGACATATACTGTAAATGCTTATAGTTGAGAATTATGGAAGGGTGTGTAAATCATATACGTTTGTTTAATTAATATATATGCTAGGCTTGCTAGCTGATCTTGGCTAGTGGGTTTCTCATCAAATTGAACTGTTTGGTATGTTACAAATTTGAACATTCAACTGCTCAGCATTTCGTTTGAAGAGCATTCGACATAAGCACAAACTTTAATATGTTGATTAAAATTCTAAATTGAGGCTTCCAAGGTCTAGTGACAATTGATATTAGGCTTGTAAATGAATAAGTTATTTATAAGCGAAAAAATTTATCTCTAAACTAGTTTAGAGAGAAACTCTTTAAACTCTTTCTATATCTTTTTATTGAGTGTGAATTTGGAAATTCGTTAGATTGCATGTTCTTATTATATCTTTCATGTTTGCAAAATTTCAAGAAAATCAAAGATCAATTTTTGTGTCATTAATTAAATGTTTAAATTTCAAGTTTTCGTGGTTTAAAATTATGCATAAAAAATAAGTTTATTGATCAAATAGTAAATAACATTCAATTTAATCAAAATTTGACATACATATTAAGAACATAAAGAATATATAATTCAACGATTAAATTTTCAAAATTGACACTCAATAATATGTATATTATATATATATATATATATATATATTAAGATTGGATTGAAAGTTTGTAAACTAGTCCATATGATATCAAATTATTCTTTGTAGCTTATGGGTAATATAAACAATCCATTCATAATAAAAATTCATAGATTTGTGAAAATGTAAAGAATTTAGTCATACTTTTACTGTATGGAAAAAGAATAAATTAATTAAGTAAATCGTAAATAAGCTCAACCTTGTTCAACAAAAAAATAAATTAGTTCGAAATTAAATTAGATGAACAAACTTAAACTTTTAATACTGAGCTTGGTTTGTTTGCAACCCATATTGATTATTGACACTTAAAATTAGCAAATTCTAGAGATGCAAAACTAAAATAAATAAATTATTAATTTTATGAAAAAAAAAATTTTGGATAACATGACCTAGTAATCAGGGATGGACCAGGTGGGTGCCTAATGGGGCCCGGCCCTGCTGGGTCCAAATTTTATTTTTTTTTAGTCATTCTATATTTCATTTTGTAGTTGGCCCCCACTTTTTCCCAATTAGTCTAGCTAATCTAATCCAAGTAATAACTATCTAACTCAAAACTTAACAAAAAAAATAAAAATATTCACAATGACAATTGTATTTTAGCAAAAAAAAAAAAAAAAAAACTATTTTACCACAAAATGACAAAAAAAAAAATCATGTGTATTGGAGAAGTTAAGGCTAAATTTTTTTGCAACTATAATAAACTGGTCTAAATACCAGTTGACTGTAGCAAGTTGTCAAAAATAATATAAAATATTTTATTAAGATTATATCTCTTCCTTCAATTAAAAACTCAAATTCTCTCTCTTCCTTATTATTTTAATGAGTTGTTTACATTATTTTAAATGAAGTAATAAATGAAAATAGAACATTTGATATTAAGTGTATTATAAAGTAAGTAAAATAGATAAAGTAAATTTTTGAGATACTAAAAGTTAAAATTTTTAGCACTACCATTGTAAATGCATTAACTTTAACAGGAAAAAAAAAAACAAACAAACAAACAAATCCTAGCCAACCTAGTATTAAAGAAAACATTATTTTGTTTTTGTTTTTGTTTTTGTCTTTATTGGTAAATAATTACATCTTAATGTATTTAGAAATGACGATTTTGTATATTTATAATTTTTTTTATTTGAATTTTTTTTTTTTCTTCTTATTTCTCTGGCTCCTACTAACTTAAAATCTTGAATCTGTCTCTGCCAGTAACGCCACAAATCTTTTTTAGCGTTGATATGCAGAACAAGGAAAAGACGCCATTCTTAAGAGTGGAACGTTTATGCATGGCTCATACGAGGATATTGGATGGTGTTATGTCATTTTTTTTTTTTTTTTGGGATGCCATTAAAGGGAGAAAGGGAAAACAGACAAAAGTTCACAAAAGTGCTGGGTTGTACCAGCACTGGTTCATAGGCACCTGAGTTGCCTTTTTAGCTACAGACCATAAAGAGTTTAACAGCAAATGGGGTACTAAGATCGTTTTGTAGTGAAGTCCATTTTTAAAAAGAAAATTCAAGATCGGTTAACAATTGCCTCAAGGTATTTTATAATGGACTATTTTAGAAACATTTTAATACCATTCTTATGAGAAATGTGAAAAACTATCAAAAGAATTTGTTTTTTTTTTCTTCCCCTGTAACAAGTTTCTAAAACCATTTCTTAAACCATATCCTTTATATGAAAAGTTTGTAGAGGACCGGCATCGACGATGCATCCTTATCGTCACTTCATAAAGTAAACGTCATTGCCAAACTATCAAGATCTTTTCTTTTTTTTTGGGCTGCAAGTTAAATAAATTTGTATGGTTGTTTCTTTCCAAGAGCTCTTCTGGAATTTTGCTTTCTTCATGTTAAGAAGGTTCCTCGGTTCTTCCTACAAAAGGAAAGCGTGTAAGAGTGTTTCTTGGGAGTTGGGTCATAACGACCGACCTAGTTATACTTTTTTCCTTGGCCCATGATATTTTATGTTGACCACTGACGATACAACCCTGGTTTTTGTAAATTTCTGACCCCTTATTATTGAAAACTCTCCTAAAAAAATATTTACTATATTGTATTTATTTTTATAATGTTGAAAAGGAAAAAATATCTAAAGAAACCGCAAATTAAGGAAACTAATTTTGATTTTTTTTTTTCATATAATAAGCATTTATTAGTGAACTTTATTCGAGTGTTCAAATCAATGTATTACCAGGGTTGGCCCTAGGCCACTTAGGTCACCGCCTAGGCTCCTATTAGAGGAAGGCCCATAATTTTGAGGCAAAATTTGATATATTTAAAAAAAAAAAAAAAAAAAAATTGGAGACATGGGAAAAAAATTAGTTTTATAATTTTCCTTTACTTTTAAGAAATTTCAAAAAATTGAGTAATGTCAAAGATAATTCAACTTTAAATATATGGGTCTTACAAATAGAGTAATATTACAGTTACAAATTATTTTACAACATTTTTACAAATTGTTATTGTGACCAACTTTTTATTAGTTTTCATCTAAACCCACCGATAACATCATTTTTTTATTTATTTATAATCATTCAACACATCATTTGTTTGTAAAATTTTTTGTAAAAGAATTTGGATCTCTAACATTTTTCTTACAAATATATGTGTCACTAATCGTAAGAAATAATTCAGATAGGAAAATACTAGAAATATTATTAATTTTATTTGAAAACTTTACAAATTAATGTGACAATTAATAGATATGTAGAAGTCAATAACCTATTAAATGCATTTTTGAATTATTTTTTGTGAATAGTGATACATCTTTGTAAGTCTCATTTTGTAAAATTTATAATATCCCTAATATCATTCATTCAAATACTTGTTTATTGTCTTCTTGAAGTGTCACTAATCGCATTCATTTCTACATCGTTTGAAAGTTTTTTTTAGTAAAATTTGTTATAGCTTTATCATTTTTCCCAAAAAAAAAAAAAGCATATTACAAAATAAAAGGAATAGATTTTTGTTATAAAAAACTTATGATATTAAATACTAGTTAAATATTATTCAAGTGATAACAAAAATGCCACATTTGAATATATCACCTTAGACTTCCAAATTTATTGGGTCGCCCCTGTGTATTACTACCGCACACCTTTAGCGTGATGGTCAAGTGTAGGGGGTAAAGATCAGGGTTCAAGTTTCCAGAAATGGGTTTCACACACATATACACCTAAATTAGGTTTCAATAGATTCTAATTAGCTCAACTGGTAAAATCTCTTATCATCGAATAAGAAATCTAGAATTTAATTCCCGCCTACACTAAAACCAATTGGTATCTTGATCTGATATAAAGAACAATCATTAGAATCGGACAGTATGGGTGTGTTTGGTAGAGTGGATTTTAGGGAGGATGGAGAGAGAGAGAGAGAGAGAGAGAGAGAGAGAGAGAGAGAGAATGAGGAGGGAAACCTTTTTGAAGGGTATTCGGTTGGAAGGGGGAGAGGAAAAAAATGTGATTGGGCTCGGGTTTTTTCTCCCAAGCCCACGAAAAGGTTTTCTCCCCAAAATGAGAAGAAAACTGAGGGAGAGTGTGTGATTTGTTAGATGGACAAAATGCCCCAGTTGCTTTCCTGGGCAATGTTGGCCTTTTTTTTTTTGGCAAACGTTGGCTCTTTTTCATTTTTCTTTTGCTTTTTTGGGAACTTTGCCTTTTCCTCTTTTTTTCTTTGGATTTATTGGGGCATGCACAATGTTGGCTTTTTTTCTTTTTGTTTTTTTTCTTGTTTTGGGCAAAGTTGGCTCTTTTTCCTGGGACACTTTTTTTCTTTTGATATTGTAGGGCGTGGGGTGATAGTGATTTCTTTTGTTTTGTGCTTTTGTGTGTTTTTTTTTTTTTTTTTTTTTTTTTTTTTTTTTTTTTTTTTTTTTTAACTAGACATGATTGAAAGGATTGAATTTTTTTTTTTTATCACTTTTTTGTTTTAATTTGGCATCATTTTTTAACAAGAGTATGTAAGTAAATTTATACAAACTTATTTTTTCCATCTTTTCACTTTTCCACTCCCAACTAAACAAAAAGGAAGGAAATTAAAATCTTTCCATCCTCTTTGATAGGCCAAAATGTATTGACCCCTTGCAATGAATTAATTGATTAATTAGCCAAGTTTATTAATTAATCAAATTAACATGTAAAGCGCATGGTAGCACAAACAAATTACCAATTAAACTAAGTATGCAACGGAAAATAAATTGACACAGTGATTTGTCTACGAATGGGAAAAACCTACATGGCAAAAACTTCACCGAGTGATTTTAAGATCATCACTCCTGAGAATCCACTAATATCAAAACAAGCGGTTACAAGTAAAGNTTCTAGTTTTGTATGTCAGCAATGAGGAGGGTAATGAGATAGCATCATCGTGAGGGTGGTGGATTTCTCTGCATCCTCGTCCGTGAAGGTGATCGTCTGCTCGTCGTACTTTTCTCCTTGGCAATCGTCCGGAGAGTTGGACGTTTTGTACTGCTTTCAAGTACGCGCTTCTTTGACTTGGACGATGTCCTGTAGGACTCCCTCCAGGATGATCTTATTTCTCCAGCGGTGGTCGTGATGTTTCCTCTACCTTCGCTTTCAACTTCTCATCCTTGTGATCTCGTCCAAGGAAGTTCCTCAACTTTCCTTGCTGATGAGATTTTCAATTTGCTGCTTCAAATCAAAACATTCATCTGTATCGTGCCCGTGATCCTATGGAATCGACAATATTTGTTTCGATTGCGTTTGTTGGGATCTCCTTCATCTTCTCTGGCCACTTTAAGGAAGGTTCGTCTTTAATCTGCATTAGGACTTGCTCCAGTGGACATTCAGAGGGGTATACTGTTGACTTCGTGCTGAAGGGCCCGCTTTCTTATCTCGGTCTCTCTTGTCTTCCGTCCGTCCTCTTGGGAGAGGACCTTGCTCTGGCTGACGCGTTGTGTTGGCTTCAACTTTCTCAACTCTCTTCCTCTTCTTGGCTATGATAGCGTCCTCTGCATTCATGAAGTTTGGCCGAATGAACTAGCTCGGCCATAGTTTGAGGTGCTTGCTCATACAACTTATGTATAAATAGATCAGAATGAACGCCATTATAAAATGCTGCAGGAGAAGTTTGTCATCCACCTCGTCCACCGCCAAGGCATCCCTGTTGAAACGCGTGATGAAAGACCGCAAACTCTCATTCTCCCTTTTCTATGGTCAGCAAACTGGACGAAGAACGTTTGTGCCTTTGCCTCCAATGAAATTGTTAACAAACAATTTGCTCAGCTCTCAAAGGACGCCACTGTATTAGGAGGTATTTTGCTAAACCACACCCGCGCTGGTCCTTTCAAAGTAGTAGGAAAGCTCTGCACATTATTTCGTCTGGAACTCCTTGGAGATGCATAGTAGTTTTAAAGGTGGCAATATGGTCAAAGGATCTCTTGTCCCATCATAAGAATCTAAAGGAGGCATCTTGAACTTGAGCGGTAAGGGATGGGCATTGACGGACGCCACGAAGGGGGAATCAGTTCTGTGGACCAAGTCTTCCACAGGGTTGGTTTTCCTCATGTTTTCCCTCATTTCGTCCATTACCTTCTCATTTGATCCATTTCTTTTTCCAAGTGAGGTACCCTCCGTGAAACGGTACCTCTCGATTGATTGTCAGTCTCAACATTCCTTTCCTCCTCTTGACTCTGTGCCTGTTCTCCAGCATTCCGTTGATGAGGTTGTTTTCTTAACTCCAGTTGCCTAACCAACTCTTGGTTCTGACGAGTTAGTTCCGCCATAGCGGCAGCCATGGATTGCACGTGTTGAAATGAGGGAGGTTGCATGGTAGGTGCTGACTGACGGTCTCGGTGAGGGTTACTAGAAGCGTCCCGACTATGTTGAGGGCCTGGACTCGTTGCTCTAGATCTTGTCCGAACCATTTCAACCCTTGATTGGAGAAAGACTAGAACTCAAAAAACAACTCTTTTCCCACAGACGGCGCCAACTGATACTTCCCAAGAAATTCTGATAGATTTAAAGGAATTCTAAGGAGTCAGTGGGCTGGAATGTCTTCGGATGTTCTTGATCTAGTAAGATGTCCTGAGAAAACAAGAAAGTCAGCAGAGAAGACCGGTTGTGGCCGGCCTTTGATTCTCCGATGGTAAAGTTAGAAAACTGGAGGATAGGAAAACTGTGTTTTTATGTTTCTCAAGTTCTTTCCGGAGAAAGAATAGAAAGAAGAAGATCCCCTTACCTTTGCAGAGACAGGCCTTTATATAGCAGTAGAAATCAGTTACCTTTACCAATCGTTGTAGAGTTTGGAGGATTCAGTGTATAACTTCCATAACTGCCACAAGGGTTACCTCTTCAGAAACTGTGTTGAGACTTAAGCGATGCAGCTTTTGGCTGAAAGGGTGCTTAGTCCGTCTGTGAATTGACCTCGTCCGTCATTAATGATGGACGAGGTCTAGCTCTCTATTATCCATCTCGTCCGTCATTACTGAAGGACGAGATATGCAGCCCGCTCGTCCTACACTGGACGAGCTTAAACGGGCATTGGTGGTAACGGAGGGACGAGGGTATTAAGCACAGCTGAGCATTGAGGTGGACGACCATACGGACGAGTGTTTGGACTTGATGTTTTCTGGCACCATCAGTGATTAATGGGAAGAATGAAAAGATATATAGGTGCAAGTGTAACTGGTTCATTCTCAAAAATTAGATTCCTATCACTTAATTTTTTTTGCTATTGATGAGCTATGAGCCTATGAGAAATAAAACAGACAAAATTCCTTGTGGGATATAGGTGCAAGTGCAACTAGGTTCATTCTCAAAAAGAGAGGCAAATAGATTATAAATTCATAGAGTCCCACAAGCCCTACACTTTTGAGACTGGCTTCCATTATAGTAACTTTAAGTCTTTAACACAAAATGAAAAAATGATTCCTTGCAATTCAAACGGGTGTGATGATTGGGTGCTTGACCACGTGTAGGGGTAGTGGTAGTCATGCTCATAATTGAGTAGTTACACAGTCCACATAACCTAAATTTAAATTCTTCAATTAATTTAATTTATGGTTAAGAGAAGGGCAAGTGGATTAAGACGAAAGCTTGTGCAACTGACTTTAGTATATAGTAAGTACTCTATATTGAATATTTGTAAACTTGTTTAACAAAATTAATGATGCTTGATATTTTGGTGGGTTGTTGAATTGGAGCAAGCGATATGAATAAACTTGTAATGAATAGACATTGTATTTTATTTTCTATGTCAATCTATAGTTGCAAAAAAAGGGCCAAAAAGGACAAAGGCACTCATAATAAAATAACAAAATATGAGATGGAAAGAGCACATAGAATCAAGCAAAACCAAGAGAGAATAAATGCTTTGGGATTGAAGCAACTGTCAACTTCTCAGCCTAAATGTGCACATGTGGAAAGAAAGGGAGTAAGTGTTCATATTTTGTTATTATTGCTAAACTAGTCCATACATGTTTATTGGCTTTATTGCTTTAAGTACTTCTTGTTTTTTTTGGTGCAAAACAATAGTCACATTTCTGGGAACATGCAAATCATATTGTCTTTTTTATTTGGGGGTTGACTCTTATTGTAAATATGTGGGTTGCTGTTTAGGAAAAATTATGTGTGCATTACTAATAATTGTTTTTTCTTTTTTTTCTGGGTACAAAACAGTTAACATTTATAAGAGCCAAACAAAACTTTGTGATTTCTTCCATGTATGGTTTCATTGAAGCTCATGTTTTGCCTGGACCATATATGTTTACATTGATTGCTTCTTGTTTTGTGTCTACCAATAAAACCACCGCTCTAAACCCTTGTCTTCATGCACTGTTAAGGGTCTCTCCCTGATGTTCATGAAGTGCCTTGGTGTTTTTTTTTTCTCCTACAAGACCATCATAGAAGCATCCTTGTTTGATGGTTTGGCCTATCCTATCTTTTAGTTTTAGGACAAAATTACTGCTGACAATAATTAATAGTATTGGCCAAGGTTTGCATTGGGTGAACCAGTTGTATCAAGAGGCTAGGCTTGGACTTGAAGTTTCACTTTTGTTAACTTCAAAGGCCAAGATTTATTTTTCTTGACTTCAAGCTTTGGATTGTGTGGAGGGCCTTGTTGGCTGTTGCACATAAATTTGAAATTGTTATATTATTTTAATTTATATTTAATTTTGATAGTGGTTTAAGTAATCAAATTAAGTTATTATCGTTGTTAAATTTTTTTAAAAAAGGTTATTATTGTTGTTTATGATATATTATTATGTGATTAGATTTGATATAGTAATATGTGTACTTATTTATTGAAGCATTGATACAAATACAAATTCACTTTAATTGTTTCATTTTAACTCATGTTTAATGCTTTTTTTTTTT
Source organism: Quercus suber (assembly GCF_002906115.3). NCBI lineage: Eukaryota > Viridiplantae > Streptophyta > Magnoliopsida > Fagales > Fagaceae > Quercus > Quercus suber. The sequence continues at coordinate 829,469 of NW_027069746.1, forward strand.
TTTTTTTTAAGGATGGTACTAGCAGAGATGAAGAAGACAACTCAAACAATAACAAGGAGGCCAAAAACAGCTTAGAGGGTGACTTAGAGGAAGACTAATATAGATCTTGTCATAATTCTAGTTCTTTAAGTTTAAAACAATGTTTAATTTCAGGATTTCTTTGTATATTCTATATTTTAAAGTTTGAACTTATATGAATTTTTATCTTTCAATGGATCATTTTTTAGTAATTATTCTACTATTGTATCAATTTTTAGTAATTATTGTACTATTGTAATATGATAGTTAAACAAAAATGATATAAAATAAATTAAAAATAAATAAATAATAAAATATTTCAAAAATTATATAAAATATTATCGCTGATGACATAAAAATTTGGACATAAATAACTTTATAGTGATGACAAAATCCCTCACAATTTATAGAATAGCGACGCCCCTTAACCCCTTGCAAAAACATTTTAAGTGATAGCTTAATGTCGTCACTATTATTCCTAACTAATTGCGAGGGGTTAAAATTCCTCACAAATAAATTTTAGCGACATCATTATTTGTCTTATCATTAATTTGAAATTTGCAAATAAGTCGTCGATTTTTCTTGTCGTTTGGTAATATATTTGTTAAGGCGGATTTGTTTAGTAACGACAGTGGATTGACCTAGTAAATTATCTATTTGCGAAGGTATGGTCGCAAAATCTTTTTTAGCAACAAGAGCAAATACGACAGCCTTCGAGGACCATATGCCCTCGCTAATAACCTTTTGCAATGATATTTGAATTTTTGCGAGGGCATTTTATCCTCGCTAGTCAACTCTTTTCTTGTAGTGGTCAATAGTGATAAAAAAATATTGTGAAAATAAATATGCACTCCTCTTAAAATTTCTTCTTGTTCCTAATTTTGTCCCCATATTTTTCCAAATTTTCTTCTTGTTCATAATTTTGTTCCTAATAAATATGACAGTTTTTCTTCAAATTGGTTTGAAAAAATATTTTTCTATCTGTTATGTGATAGTTTCTTAGACAATTAATACGTATTGAATCACGTAATTTATTAAATCATTTAAACACATTACATAACTTATAAAATATGTTACATATATCACTAAAAGTAAACGTGGATCATAGTCACAATCTGGGTTGGAAGGATTTTTTCATTCAAACAAATTTGGAGGTGAAACTTGCCTCAAGAAAATATGCTTGAAGAGGACAGCCTGTGAAGGCCATATTAATCAATGGCACACTTGATCTTTTGAATAGCATCATCGCATTGTCAATTTGTTACTGTCTAAAGCAATCACAACTTCTAGTCTTCGTGTCTTTATATAGTTGAGCTACGTATTATTACGATTGTTGTTTTTTGACTTATGAAGACCTATATAACTTCTTTTTTTCATCATAATTCGTAAGGTGACCCAAATATGATATGTTTTGCAACTACACAAAAATGAAAAACGATGCAGTAGTAAGTTAACTAACCAAGAAACATACAAAGAGGCATTTGTTTTAACTTTTAACAAGACATCATTAGTTTTATTAAAGAGAGAGCTAATTACATTGCATTTGCACACGATGATGTGCTTTATTTTTGCTAGTCAGTAGTCACCCTTTATCTCTAGCTACAATGCTAGAGCTACGAGTGACCCTATTACTGTAGGTACACATCCATGCATACATTTGCACACGATGATGTGCTTTATTTTTGCTAGTCAGTAGTCACCCTTTATCTCTAGCTACAATGCTAGAGCTACGAGTGACCCTATTACTGTAGGTACACATCCATGCATGCATGCATGGCTAGCTCTCTAGGACCGGAACGAAAGCATTTCCATTTCACAGCGGCGGGGCTTCATGTTGCATTGATTTGGCAAGTTCTGAGCCATCTGCATCATCTCTTGGATTTGCTGCTGACCTTGTTCTTCTCTCATCAGCTCCCTCATCATCATGTTCAACCCATCACATCGGCACCCTCTGTCCATCTGCTTCAGCTGACGGCAACACAGCTGAAATTGCTTGCTTTCGTCAGAAGTATTGCTGACATTGCTGCCTGACATTGCTTGCTTTCGTCAGAAGTATTGCTGACTGACATTGCTGCCTCAGGTGCATCTGGCAATGGTTGAGGAACTGCTGTTGCTGAAGCTGCTCGCTGCAGCTCTCGCCAGACTCGCGGCGGTAGGCTGTGGCGTTGCCAATGAGCAAAAGGGCTGCAAGGAGAGCTGCGACGGCTGAGAGCTTGGCCATTGTTGAAGAGTTGTGGTATGAAATAGTAATGGGGTTGTGATGAAATGTTTTGGTGAGAAACTAAGGAGGAAGTGGTTGGTATTTGTAGAAGCGTTAAGGTTTTTCCATGCAAAGGCTGCCATGCATTACCATTACCGGAGTTTGTTTGGTTGTTTAAAGTGCTTTGGGTTAAGTGAGAAGCATTGTTTTGCTTGTGGTTAGGTTGGTTAAAATTTCAAGGGAAAATAATAAAGACAAACTATTTTAATTTTTTTTGGAGGTTATTGATAAATAAAAAAGTAATATTAGTGGTGGACTCAGATAAGAACGAGTAAAAATTTGTCTCATCAATAATTTCTAAAAATCTTATAAAATAATTTATGACAGTAGTATTACTCTTTGGAAAAATATACTTAATTCACCTCTCTATTTTACACACATATTTATAAAAGGCTATAATTGATATGAAATTTTTTATATTTTAATACATAAAAGTGGATGTGAAATTAATAACCAATATGAAAAAATTGATGTGAAAGAATAAAAAGTCCTTAGAATTTTAATGAATATATTTGTAAAAGTTTCTTTACTCAATAAAGGAAAATTCTTGGGAAAAACGTTTACTCACTGTAACTTGATTTTTTTAACTTGATATTTAAATTAGATGTTCAAATGCTATCTACACCTTTAAGAGAGTATTTGCATTAGCTTGTGCAATTTTTTATTTTTTATTTTAAACATAAATTTTTTTTTTTTACGTACTTTTTAAAACATCCCACATCATATTATCTATTTTACACTATATTTCATTAAAATATCAATTTTTCTTGATTTTTTTTAATTGTATATCTTTCTTTACGCACAACAACTACCATTCACTCTCTTCCTTCTTCCTTCATTTCTTCATTCTAGGGATACGTAAAGAAAAAAATTAAATGTAAAATAAATAATTTTAGTATAAATTTATACAATTATTGTAGTAAATTTGTAAATTTACTCAATTATAACTAACTAATATGAGTCATATTTAGGTAAATATGTGTAAATTTTACATATTTTTCTATTATACGTATTCTAACCTACCTATTGATGCAAGTGCTCTAGGTTTGGGCTCATTTCAAATTTGGTCCTTGACTATTAAAAACTTATAATTTACATCAAGGTCCCTACCATCCACAGTTGTGGTGCCTAGTGGTTTGAGTCTGAGTGTGAGGTAGTTGGACACCATGATACAGCCTTGGCCAGTAATGATACAAACCCCAAAGAAATTTATAGAACGGGAAGCAAAAAAGCAAAAGGTAAAAGAATTAGGAGGGTCTTAGATCTCTTCGCCGATAAGTATCAAGCTCGATCAGCATCGATCTGCTAAGATTCCGTTGGTTGCCACCATCCCCATATATAATAATCTCAAAGAGGGTACTATATCCTAATAACAATCAACTCAATCTCCTAAATAATAGAGAACCAACCTGATCACAACCAACCTAACCCCCTAAATAATAGGAATTCTTATTGCAATCAAATTGAACTAACAGAACATAAACATAGCAGATATTTGAATCCTCAGCAACTTGGTAACTTCAGCTGCGTGACTTCAATTGTATCAACCACGGCTGTTCCAGCTTTAACAACCAACCTAACCCCCTAAATAATAGGAATTCTTATTGCAATCAAATTGAACTAACAGAACATAAACATAGCAGATATTTGAATCCTCAGCAACTTGGTAACTTCAGCTGCGTGACTTCAATTGTATCAACCACGGCTGTTCCAGCTTTGTCTGGGACATAACATTTTGTCCTGACTCCCGAGATCATCTGTGCTGTGATTGTTCTTTATCTATAGAATGTGGCCAGAATTTCTCATTAGTTGCTTGTGTGATAGAAGCTAGAAAGTTGGGATGTGGAGATTAGTTTGGCAATCAATCAGCTGAAAAGACAATCTTGATGCTAATTTTTGCTGTTTTATGAGGAGCAATTATAAGAACGTGACAAGCTGCCACTGCCAGTGCTACAATAATTGATGTTTACACTTTCCATTTCACAGTCCCCAACAAAAACAAGGTGCTGAAGGTAGGTGTCTGTCTCTAAAGCCTCTTGAATCCTTTGCGTGACGAAATCAAATATGTTTTGAGTAGAGCCCACAACTCCCATAAGAATAGTTTCTGCTTCAATTACCAGGAAAAAAAAATCTCCCCTTGAACTTCAAAACGAGCTATCACATATGTACTATCAGAATATAGAACTTTTTTCCCAGAATATATATCCTTCATCTTCTCCAAGACATCATGTCCTAATAAGTTATGTACAAATTACAATACATTTCCATCCTGGTATAAAAGATTTATAGAAATTAACAAAGTATGCAACTTGTGACTAAAATTATTTCAGTAACTTTAAACACAAGCAAAATAGCACAAAATTGAATGGATCCAATATAGAAAGAATTCTAATGATTTCGAATGGGAAAATCAACAAAATATTAAATTCTAATGATTATGCATGATTATGCTTATGTAACCCTGGATGTAATCAACTGTCCATCTTGAATTGATAGAAATTCTGTCCATATTTAGCAAGAAAAGTGTAAAACTATTTCCATTAAATAAACATACCAGTCTTAGAGGAACATGGAATATAATCTGTTCACTTCCTATTTCGTATACATTACTTCTAACATTTTCCTACTTGCTCCTGGTGTAATGCCCTGATAAAACTTCCAATTCAGTTTCTACAGCGACAATACCTTTAATTTACTTTTGATGCAGTTTCACTTATTGATTTTTTACTCAAATGCTTTTTTATTTGATCCCAATAAACACAAGAAAGTAAAAGTATTATTGCCGATTAATTTAAAAGCACAATTATCTTAATATGCTGCTGATTTTGCTAATGAAGATGGATCAAAAATTTAATTCAGAACCATATCAACCATGTCATCAGTAAGACACAAAGGAAAAAGTTGAAGGAGGATAGGTCATAAGTTCCAGTAAAAGAAACCTTTTACAGAACATTCCTTTTATTAAATACAAGATACAACTAGAAGGTAAACAAAATTGACATGATATAAAATCCAAAAGCCACGTTTAATCCGTAGAACATATCTTAAAAAGTAGTTACACCCAAAAAAAGAAAAGAAAAGAAAAAAACCCTAAAGCAACTAAAGAGTTACATGGTAATAGTGCAGGCAAGGCAACAGTGATACTATCGAAGTCTCTCGTGGTGTCCTGGATATATCTCAGCAAACTTTTCATTTCCCATTATAGCCATCCGCTGAAACAACTTGGTAATATTGCAGTCATGTAGGGATCAGGTCCATAAAGTATGTTTAAATTTATACTATAGGAATCCGTGGAAAACAATTCAGCACATAAAAAAGCATGGACCAATTAATACATCAACATCACTTAAGAATTGTGTGCACAACATTAGAAGAAGCACAGGTAATACTTGAACAGAGCAAAATGACAGAGATAATAAAATCTACCTTAAGAATTGTTTGCACAACATTAGAAGAATATTAGGCATAGTGAAGGAGAATAATAAAGTTCATGAATGAAGGGAATACAGTTTTTGTCCAATCAAGCTCACACATCAAGATTGTAAACGTGACAGAAAGGCACGCTTAAAAGAGACAAAAGGACTAGCAAGCTTGTTAAAATGTATATACTTTTAACCCAAAAAAAAAATGTCTATACTTTTGGTTAATGGCAATATAGTCAGAAGGACCACAAAGCTGAGCCTCCAGGGCACAAAATCAATTATTTGAGGTAGGTTGGACTAATGGTGTACATCCAAGTTGCAAGCAAATTATTGAAAGAACCAATTATTGCTGAAAAAATCTCAAGTGGGTTCCTGTAGTCAAGGGATGAGCCACCAGTGCATGAATCTAATCCCTAAAGCCTATAGGAGTTGCCATCTTGTTGTAATGAAAGACACGTTATATTGAGAGGTAGTTGAAAAGTCTGTTTTGTATTCATTAGCTTAACAAATCTGCCAAAAAGAAAGAAACAAATAAGGAGAAAGACAATACCTTCCCAAATCCAGCCTAATCAAGGATCGCACACACGTTTTCCCAAATAAAATCCACACTTAAGACCGTGATAAATTGGCATCCAGCTTTTGCCATCTTGTGGTATCTGCCATAATCAATGACTCAGATGTCTAGATACAAGGCCAAATCTTCTCCGCAGTTGTTAATACTTAATGCCCCTTGCAACTCTGGACCCATATAAAATAATGGTACTCGTTAGCATTTCTCATAACACAATAACTTTGCTTGCATTTACAGCATGAATCTTATGAACCTAACACTGCCAGAAAATTCATTATAAAGGCAAATACAGAAGAATCATCAAAATTTTCCTCAAATTAGCATAGTTGAATTTCTCCCATTTCCACCGATTAATATGTTCTAAGCCCCTGGGTGGCAAAATGCATAAAGTGAAAAGATCAACTAAATAGCAAGATAAAAAAATATGAAGAGAAACCCAATTAGATGTGCTAAAAGTCTTATAGAACAATTGGTAACTCGTAATATCTCTGGCTAAGACATCCAATGTTCAAATCACCCCTCTCCCAAAGTAACTATTGAAAAAAGAAATCCAAACAAATGCAATTTTATTCATTTTTTTACACATCTTAAGTGGAGGAGGGAAATTTAAACTCTGGACATCTCTTACAGATACAGTCATTGGTGATGCAATCTTAAATATTTCTTCTATTTCATTTTTTGAAAATTACATTTCTTCTATTTCTAATCACATAATAAATACCCTTTTTTTACACACAAAAAAAAAAAAAAACCCTTTTTTAATAAAAAAAAATTCCCCTATTCCCTCTTCACACTAAAACAGTACCAACTCATACCTAACAAAATTTAAAACTTTACATTATTTTAGGCATCCATAGTAGTAAAGTTATTTTTTTTAGTTATTTGGCACTAAAAAAACTACTTTATCCATTTTACTTACTCATTTTATAAAACATCAAGCAACAATAAATTTATTTTAATTTTCAACACAATAAAATAATATAAACATCACAATAAAATAATATATTTAATTACAATAAAATAATACATCTACGGTCCAAAAAACACCAAAAACCGATCAATGGCACATCCTACAACCACTGCCAACCAAGAATAGATTTCACAAAAAGGTTACCCATTAATGTTTCAATCAATTGCTTCTTCTTGTGGTTGCCAATGGTTGCTGCCTCTGACAATCTTCTTTCTCCAAAGGGTGTTAACTATGAGGCTATGTGCCAAGTGGGGTCTTCTTCAAAAGACACAAAACCCATGCCTTTTTGCTTTGTTATGTTCTTCTTCTATTTTTTTCTTTTGACTGAATCTCTGTTTAATTCTGTGTTTTTTGTGGGTGAAGCAGTGCCTGCTTTGATGGCGGTGAAGATTAAGCTAAAGGACGAGTTGAATGTGATGAATGGGTGGGATATTAATTCCGTTGACCCTTGTACCTGGAACACGATCGCTTGCTCTACTGAAGGTTTCGTTGTTTCCCTGTGAGATGGGTCGCCGGCGAGCGAGAAGCAGAAAGAAAAGATAAAACACTTTTTTTAATGAGAGAAGAGAGAGAGAGTTTAATAAAATATTACCAACTCAACCATCTATAACGCCATCAAAGTAAAACGCCATCAAAGTAAACAACAAATCTAATTCTTCGTTAACAAAGTTTTTCTCCAAACTAGTTTGGAGAGAAACCTTTCAAACTTATAATATATGGGTTTGGATAGCTCGGTTAGTCACGGCACGTTTTCACCTTTGCGTTTTCTCTTTTTTTTTTTTTTTTTGGCCGCACTTGTTGACTTTGGGGGCAAAATTTACTGTGCGTGTACTGTGCGTGCACTGTTCACGCACTGTTTATGCAATATTTAATATTAAAAGTGGGTCCCACAATACTATTCACACATTTAAAAATTATTTTGCTACAGTGTTTTCAGCAACAATAAGTTTTTATCAACTTTCAGCAACAATAAGTGCTATCCAAACGGACCCAATATATCTCTTTTTCTGGTGTGAATTTTGAAAATCTAACTGTTGAATTTCATCTTACTTATGTTCTTAACATACATATCAAATTTCGTTCAAATCGGATTTTATTTAATATTTGATCAATGAATTTATTTTTTATACACAATTTTTTATTACAAAAACTTGAAATTTTAATATTTATTTGATGGCATAGCAATTGATCTTTGATTTTCTTGAAATTTTACAAGCATGAAGGATATAATAAGAACATACAATCCAACGGTTAGATTTTCAAATTTCACATTCAATATAAAAATATATGATAAGTTTGGAGAGAAACTTTATTCATTCTTCAATATCTTCTAGTTCTATATATCTTTTTTTGTAGATGCATCTTAAGTGGAGGAATGGGATTTGAACCTGAACATTTCCGATAAAAAGTAAAAACAACTAGAAGTGCGATACAAAATTTTATACATTTAACCCTTTTTCCTCTTTCTTGTGTGTTTGTTTCTAAAAAATCTTATTAATTTCTTCTATTTCTAGTTACATAAAAAAATAAATAAAAAAAGTGCCCGTTGACTTGAAGATCATCCACGATTAAAAAAAAAAAAAAATCTTATACATTTCTTCTATTTCTAGTTACATATAAAAAATAAAAATACCTTTTTTTTCACTATTCCCTATTCACACTATTAATGCATCGTCAAAAGTAAACAACAAAATTCCAAAAACCAAATAAAAACAAAATGAAATCTTGAATAATTAGAAAAACAAAAAAAACAAGCAGTTGTAATTGTAATTGTTATTAGCTAATAATTAACGGATCCGGATCCTCTCCATTTCAAAGAAAAATGGAGAGTGCCCAGTTAAGGGACAAGATGTATCTAAAATAAATCAAGGGTGTAAAAATTGCCACGTCAATTAAAATTTAAATCACTTAACTCTGGAAAGCTCAACTGTGGTTAACAATCAGGTTAACTCAACAAACCCATCTTATTCTTATCTGAGATTCAAATATACCAAATCACTCTCTTGCTCTCTTTCAATCTCTCTTCTCCATCGCCGTCTAGCTCAACCTTACCGTCGCCGCTACCACAATCACCAACGTATGCCAAGCCACCGTTGTTTCTTCGACCACTTCTTACACCAGCCTAACATCACCAAACCCACTGCTCGATAAATTTTCTCAATCTTATTTCTTCTTTATAAGCTCTGTTTGGTTGCTTGGAAAACAAAGGAAAATAAATTAGTATATTGCTATTTTAGTTTTTTTGGGTTTTGAGCTTTGGGATTGTTTGAAAACAAAACATTTGGTGGGTGTTTAAGCTTTGCAGGAGGGTTTATGGTTTGTTTTGATTTGAATCTGTTCCAAAAGGTATGAGATTTTTGGGTTGTTTTGATACCGCACCCAAGTTTCTTGAGACAAAGATGAAAAATCTGAAAAGAAAAAACAAGAAGCAAAGCTAACACTGGAAGGACGTGGGAGGAAATAGAATTAATGAACAAAATACAACCTTGTTGTTTTACTTAATCATAATTGTTCATTCGATTAATTTTTAAGTGTTCACTTTATTATGAAAGGTTTTAGGGAATGTATTGTGGTTTTAATTGTTCACTCTATTATGAAAGGTTTTAGGGAATGTATTGTGATTGTTTCTTTGTTTCCTTGTCATGCTACTGATTGCAGAATTGGGTGTGTGTAAATTTTCCTTTGTAGGAATGAAATGCACATAATTATATTTTGATGATGAACTGCTAAAGAAAACATTCAGCCTATGGCTGGATTTATGTTTACTGGTTGTTGGCTATTGATATACACTAGCTTTTTAGGGTGAGGCAAATGAATTTTTTATTTTCAAAAATCTGAGTTGTTGGGATTCTAGAGAACCCTTTTGTGGTTGGTATTTGAAGCTCTTATAGGAAAAATAATTGAATTTCCTAGCTGTTTTTTGTGCCTCTCTTTTTGTAAATTGGTTCCTGTATTGGCCTTTTGGTTATCCATTTGGAAAGTCTGCATAATTTTTTAGACAGGTTCTGTTATTGGTTTCTCTATAATCCTGAAGGATTGAGATTTGTTAATATTGCTTGTAGGTTTCATTGATCCTAATCATTAGTAATTTGGAAGGGCCTTTGGAGCTATGATACATCCCAAAGCTTTGATACCAAAAGAACTTACATAACAAAGAAGCATCATACATTTGTACCAAGAGATGGGGCAAGTTGTTTAACACGAGGCAAGTCGAAGTGATCAAACTAAGATTGAAAATTGTAGACTTTGGATGGAATGTATAATCAAGAAGCAAGAGGTGGAATGTATAGTCAAGCAATAAGCACACCAATTGTAAAAGTTTCATGTTATTATAATCATATAATCAAAGTGTTTATTTCAATGGAATTCTTGTTATGTGATCAAAGTGTACATTTTAATAAAAAAAAATCATTTTTTTAAGTAAATTCTCTTATTATCTACTCTGTTGGATTGAATTTTGATTGTAATGCCAAGTAACACATAAGGGTTCAATCCAAGTACATAGATTAGCTGAGCAATGTAAAAGAAAGTGGGAAACTAATCCACTCCTAATAGCATAACAATTATGCAGAAAACAACTTATGCAGAAAGTTGGTTCCGGAGTACCGAGGCCTGCCTGACATACTTATATCCCAATCTATAATAGATTTATACAACTAGGCAAGTAAACAAGGATACCCAAAATCACATTTATAATGAGTTTCGAATGAACTTCAGTATATAAACAAATTAAAAAGAATTTTAAAAATCTATACTAAACAAAATAAATTCTCACTTTCTAGCAATAAATCCCCAAACCAAAGGACTGAATTATGTTCTTAGTTCAATGAAATACTGAATTATTAAATAAATAAATAAATTCTAATGGCTTTTTGCCCAAACCAAAGGAAATTACATTAGAGTATATATTCACACAGTATATGGAAATATTCGAAGGACTAATAAAATTTGTTCATTTTTTATTATATTCCTTTCTTGTCTACTCTGTGGATCAAATTTCATGCGACATCAAAATTGATCAATTTGAAGCAATTGCTCAAGTTGTCCTACAAGCTAAGAATACATCAAATCTAAATCTTTACTAAAACTGAAAATTAGCCTTGCTAGCTTCAAAATACGTTGTCTTCAATTGGTCATGGAATATTCAAAACCTTTTCTTGATAACAAGTGTGTAAAATTTGGTACATGAAGCTTTGCATATATCTTGCACTTGACTTCTTGAACAACTATAACCTTCTCTACAGACTTTTGTATAGATACCCTTCTCTTCAGACTTTTTAATAGATGGCTGCTAGCTGCTGCAACTCATTTTCTATAAAAATAAAAATCAAATGCATTATGACAAAAATACATACCATCAAATGAAAGTTCTACACATACAGCAAATACACTATAACAAACTATAAGTGATTCACATACTCAACCATGATAAATAGCTATGATACATAAAGCATCTGATATAATGTAGGAGTAAATTAAAGCATGCCAAGATGCAAAACTGATGTAATAAAAAATTAAATGATAATTCTACAAAGCACTACTGATAACAAGTAATGTTAGAGACAAATTTCAGCAAGATACTTAAAAGTATTGTTAATGCACAAAGAAGTTCAAAGAAGCATGTTTTGCATTAAACCAATCATCAAGCATTATTGTTAACCAAATTCTTAAATTTAGAATTAGTGCCAAGAACTACAGCAACCATTCTTGAGGTAAAATTGATAAAGGTATGGGAAGGGTGGAATTTTTTTATAGAAGAATTTGATAATGGAATGAACATATCACAAAGCAGTTCTATACAATAGAAGAGTTACACCTCGAAAGAGCATTTGACCCCATATTGACTTCTTCCTATTAGAACCTAAAAGTGTTAATATTGACAAGCTAATTTGAAAGTAAAAGGTTTAATTCAGCTTATAAGCTAAAATGGTAAAGTTAATGACCATATTTGTCATAATGATGAAGAGCAAGAGTTTGGAATTAGGCAAAGCAGAGAAAAAAAATCAAATACTAAAATAATTTTAGTAACGAATTCAAATTGAAACAACCCATAAATCTTACAAAGCTGAAACACCACCCGCTGATTTCAATTTGTAAACTCAAAACCAACCACTGAAAAAAATGGCACAAAAAAAGAAACCATATTCAAAACCAATAAATCAGTAGCAGACATAATAAAAAACTATCAAGTAAAGAACCCAACTTTCAAATACATCTAAACCAAGACTAAAATTACTTTTTTTTTTTTTTTTCCTATATAGCACTCTGGGGAAGTAATTAAAAATATAAAAAAAAAAAAAAAGAATGAACACGGGATTTTGTGTAAAAAGCACCTCTTTAAGGAGCACAGCTTCAGGGAAAAATTCAGTAGCCTCTTCTGGTTTGGGCACAAAGCTATGAGTGTCTGGCTTTTTGTTCTTGTGGTTCTTCTTTGCCCCCACTATCACTGAGTCTCTATGTCCAGCACAGAGCTTTGGGTAGTGAATGGCCTTGAAAGAGAGATGGGAAAGTACCCATTTGCAAATTTCGTATATGGGTTTTGATTCCTGAGGAAAGAGCTAATTTTGATAGCAAAGTTTGAGGCTTTTGGGTAAGATAGGCTGCAGAGGAAGTGTTGGTGAGTGCCTCCATTGGAGCTCTGGAGAGCAAAATAGATAATTGCAATTAATCTTGGTTTACACAGAGTTTGAATTTGTTGAGTTAAGTTTTTAAAATTTTAATTGACGTGCACATCTTAGACACTAGCTGTATTTCAAATTAATCCAATCCCTAACTGGACACTCTCCATTTCTCTTTGAAATGGAGAGGATCCGGATCCATAATTAACCTGAGATTGTTGTGGGAGCAAGCCTTGGTCCTCTTCTGCATAGCCACGAGCACATTGTGCCACGTGTTGACTCTAGAATGCGACTTGCCGTGCAAGCCAACGTTCAAATCGACAAGTCGTCGGCCTTGACCATGGCCACCTCCTCCGGATCCGCACCGTCAGCACGTAAATCAAGCACGAGCAGACCTTTGGAATCTCTGAGTCGCTGTCGGCCTGAACCGAACCCGACCCGACTCGTCAACTCGGCCTCCACCACACCTGGGTCGTGCACCCGTGACCCGGTTCTCCGGCGCCCGAGTCCTCGACTCGTCCGCCGGAGGAAGAATCGCCGCGTAGTGCAGCAGCCGCTTCACCCGGTCGATTGGCTCGTGCAGGGCCCTGAACTCCGTCGCCAGGCGGTGGAGCTTGTCGGACACGAGCTCCGACGACGGAGCTAGAGGGGCTTCCGTCGCCGTCAAGGCGGATATGCGAATGCATTTCAAAGGCGCGAACGTGAATTTTCTTTCGTTCACGTTGTCTATAAACTTCAAGCTAGCTCGCTGTGAAAATTTCAGGGAATTAAAACCAAACAAAAAAGAAGATGAAGAAGAAGAAAGAGAAAGTATTGTTGTTGTTGGACCAGAGACCACGTTGTTTCTGAGGAACAAAAAAAAAATGTAAGTAGGAAAATTAATGTAAGAGAAAGTTAAAAGTCAGAGAGAGAGAGCTGGTTAAGAATAGAATAGTTGAGAGAGCTAGTAAATGGGAGGGAGATCCTTAAAGTGCGCACTGTTTGTGTGTGTTAATGTTGTTCTCCGAATCTAAGAGCTTGTGCTGTGTGGTGTTTTATGCAGTTGTAGATGTGAGTGGGGAATCTTTAGTTATATATAGAGAGTGTTAGTGGGCCTTCGCCGTCTAGCCCAACCAGCTGCCGCTGCCACTAACCACTACTACCCCTACGCGCCATATTTTTTGGTAAATTAAAAAGTCGTACTTTCTTAAAAAAGAATATTTAAAAGTCTACTGTTATTTACTTAGAGCATTAAACATTTTAGAAACACATACCCAAAATTACGAGAAATTATTACTTACACTTGAAGGATTGCTAATGTGATCTTTTTTGACTAATGAGATGATGATATTTATGTAAATATATACGTGAGCTTCTTAATCAGCATAAGGAATAAAAAATAAAAATTATCAAATAATGTCACATTTGCATAAACAACAACATTTTATTGACGTCAACAATCCTCCTGGTGGACCTAATAATTTCTCCAAAATTACCATTTCCTAGGTTGCTATTGCTAAAATAAATTTAGCTGATATAGTAAATGAGATACTTGTACTTGCAGTAGGTTTCTTTTTTTTTTTCTTTTTTTCTTTTTCTCTCTCTCTCTCTCTCTCTCTCTCTCTCTCTCTCTCTCAAACCTTGCCACCATCGTGGGCCTACCAACAAGGATGCAAGTGTTTGGCAGATCACAGTTGCATATACCACCAATGTGAGTTTTTCTGCTTTATAACACGTTTCTTATCATGTTACTTTTGGGTTAATCCGTTTATAACTCGAACCTGCTAAGGCCCAACTCTAATCTATAAAAACCTGTGTCGTGTTTGTAGCTTGTATCAAACATTGACACTCCTAGTTAACGGATGCTTTTAGTTGAAATTTTTATGCAAATTGTATAAAAATAAATATATAAAAATTTGTTAAAAGAAAAATCAAATTTTTTTTCCTTTTCTCATAAAAAGTTTTAAAAATATTTCCTAATACTCTTAGAACATTTGCTAACTTTTCCCATCACTTTATCCACCCAAAAATTTTTTATTTTTTAAAGAGCAACGCTACCAAAAAAAAAAAAAAAAAAGAGTTTTACAACATTGATTTGATACTTGGTATGTTATTACTTAATCTATAGTCATAACTTTTATCATAACAAATTTCACAATAAGAAAGTATATGGACACAACTTTTGTTTCACAACTCTTATCTCTTATCAACTCAAAAAAAAAAAAAAAAAAACTCTTATCAATTATCACAAATCACAAATCACAATCTTGACATGTGTTACTATAAATAGTAGAGAAAAAGTGGTGAGTCTATATAAAAGTAATGATTCATTAATCACAGTTACATATACCATCAAGTTGTAACAATGTGTGGTCCTAGAATATATTTCACAATTTTTTTATTTTTGGATAAGGATTTGCTGCACACAAGTGTGCAGGAGTTGCTGCAAATAAGGTTAGGTGGCAACAATCCATGGTGACACTTGTCCTAAGGTCATGTGCAATGCACATGACCAGATTTGAGTTAACTTTCTCCGTTAAAATAGCAGCACTCTCTCTCTCTCTCTCTCTCTCTCTCTCTCTCTCTCTCTCTCTCAAAATCCAAAATCACTCTCTTCTTCACCCATCAAGCAATTAGATCCCCTCTCTCTCTTCTTCACCCATCAAGCAATTAGATCCCCTCTCTCTCTTCTTCACCTTCTTCGTTCATCCCTTTCTCTCTCTTTGCCATCTCACGCATATAAGAAAAAAAACACTCAGCCATCTCCAGCATTAAAACTAGCCAAAGATAAATCTACCTTCATCTCAAGAACCTTTTTAAAAATTTTTTTATAGGTTCTCAAGAAGCTTTGAATTAGTTTCATTCATCAAAAAGTACATTAATTTCAATCTTGAATATTTTCTTGGCATCCAAATAGCAAGAATCCAAAATTCCCGAAAAAAAAAACAAAACGAAATCCCCATAAAACCCATTTGATTTAGCATCAGATCTAAACCCCAATTCCCAAAAAATTTGCACATATCGGAGCCAAAATATTCACTATGCACAGATCAAATCTAAATTTTTGGAGGATTCCTTGTTGCATGTTGGATCTTCGGTTTTAGGTGGGATTGGCAGCAAGAGTTTTTTTATGGGTTTAGGTGGTTGTGGTTTTTGATGAGAGGAACGAAGAAGGAGGAAGAAAGATGGAGAGAGAGTCTGATGATTTCGAAGAGAGAGAGAGAGAGGGGAAGAGAGAGGAAAGAGAGAGTCTGATGGTTTCAGAGAGAGAAAGCCTAACCTTTTTGCATGTTTGACGTTTGAGAGAGAGAGAAAACGTTGTAACTTAAGTTAACGGACAATACAAACTAAAATTAAGCATGTGCGTTTTACATGATACTAGGATAAGTGTCACCATGAATTGTTGCCACCTAACCTTGTTTGCAGCAACTTCTGCACACTTGTATGCAGCAAATCATTGTCCTTTTTTTTTTTTTTGAGAAACAAACACACACTCACACGCAAGAGAGAGGGAAAGTGGAGGGTTCATAAATGTTAGTCGTGTCCACCACTCACGTATATGGTGGACACAACTAACATTTATGGACTCTCTACTTTTTCTCAATTATTTTTTTTAGAGAGAGTTTCAACTTGTGACGTCCACTCCTAATGATAGCTCTTTATCATCAGACTAAGACACCAATCGATTTTTGGCATAAGCAAGGATTGAACTTCATATCTCTTATTCAACCATTAGAGATTTTACCAGTTAAGCTAACTGGAGCCCACCTTAATTACTTAAGTTGGCTAACTCAGTATTTGTGAAATTTGCTACAAAATATATATATATATATATAGGTATCAATTATCATAATTGATCACACTAAACTTATTGTTTTGTAAATTGAATGTAAGGGCTAGCAATGGGCTAGGGCGGGTCATTTTTTTACTTGGCCCATGGGCCAATTGGGCCAGGCTTAGCAGGCCATTGAATAGGTGGGTTAGACCAGCCCAAAGGGAAAACTCCAGCCTATGGCCCTACCCATGGAAAATGCCCATTTTGTCTATAGTGTACTAGGCTACTAGGATTTTTTAATAGGCCTTCAATGGGTTTATAAAATTTAATAAAAAAATTATAATTATATTACATCATGAAACACAAATCGTTAAATTGAACCATTATATATATTTTTAAAAACCATTGATTAACTTTTATTGAGTGAATAAATAAGTATATTGATGTGTTCATAAATATATTAGGGTGAGAATAATTGCATCATTACAAAATAAGGAAAGAATCAATTTCTTTGTTTTTTTTAAAGGAACGTGTACGGACCCGTTTTGGTGCCCAAGCCCAAAGTGTAAATGGATTTAGGCCCAATGAGCACAGTACAATTAATTTGTAGAGTGTGGGTTGGAGAACTAGGCCCTAATGAGTTGAATAACGGTTAGAAGGGATTTAAAAGACAATTAAGCAAAAGTAGAAAGGTTTTATCTAAGTAAATTCGTCCTCTGCCCAATCTGAGGAGGTTTGTTCTTATATTTATTAATTGAAAATGGTTACAGATTCAGTTTTGAATGCTACAGTGTTTTCTCTCCCAATTCTTCCCCCCCTTTCTCTCAGGGTTCTCCCTCTAATTTATACTATTATCCCTTCTCATCCTTCCCTTACACGTGGACAGTAGATTGCTCAAGTTGATCATTGTCCCATCAACACCTTCCTGAAGTCTTTAGGAGTAGCTGTAAGGCTGAAAAAACAATGTTCAGAGATCACTTCCTCATTAATGCGGCTAGGGAGTTAGCTGCAAAGTATTCAATGCGGTGGTAGCAGTTTTCCCTTAGATATTTATGAGCTCCCATCCCTCTTGTATGTTCATGATGCACGTCCCTATCACTGGAACTTCCTGGAATGTCACTTTGAATGATAGGATATACATTTGACCTGTGCTTGGTTTATCCAAGGAGATATTCCTCATCGGCCTACCTTACCCAACCTTCCCATTTGTAACCTACTCATAAGACTCTGTGCTTAACCCCCTCACTATTGTTTATTCGTCCTTAGATCACCCCACGTTCTCGGCCAAGGCTCAAGGCCCAATATATAATTTGGGCTCTTATCCCTACAGAAAGAATCAAAGAATTCAAAACCTATTTAATTTTTTTATATTAAGGTTTTAAATGTTTTTTCTTTTTCAATATTTTAATTTAAAAAATGTCCAATTTTTTTTTTCTAATTTTAAAAAATCAAAGTTACTATACTACTAGACTACAAGTTTCCAAAACTAGCCTCATTAATTTAAACTATAAAAAAATAATGGTATTGACATTTAAAATAAATTAAAGGGTAAGATAGAAATTTTATTTATTAATTTTAGAAAGAGGACTTCATTTTGGGATATCCCAAAATAGAATAGATGACCAACAAACTAGGATGGGGGAAGTATTTAGTAAGCATGATTTAACACAATCACTTTTAAGCATCCTATTGATTAAGTGTGTGGCTTTAAAGTATTCCTTTCTCATATCTCAAGTTCAACCCTCACCCCCCAAATTATTTTGTTTTAAATTTAGGGTTAACAACCTAAGCAACAATTTGGGCTAAAGAGTCGGCGAACAATGGGTGTCCATGGATAGAAAAACCAGTCCATGGCTTAGCCCATTAAGCTATTGGGCTACCTACGTGTCATAACAGTCCTAGGTTGTGCTGCCCATTAACCCAGTGGGTCGGCAGGCGACTGGGACTGGTTGAGAGATATTTGGTGACCCTTAATTGAATAGTGATTTTGTTCCCATAAAACTCATAAAAACTAATCAAACTGGTAATTTGTGGACAATAACCAAAATCTATTGGTTTATCTTTTTCTCTCAATTAAAAGAAAAGAAGTAGTAGATACAATCCGTTAAATATATTTTAAGCTCAAAATATTATTTTTGTCCCTAAACTTTAAAATGTTTGTTTTTTATCTCTAAATTTTGTAAAGAACTTTTTCCAATAGTTTAAGTATTAAAAAAATTAAAAAAAAAATTCAATAATAGTTTACATAGTTTTAAAAACCAGAACCGTCAAAAAACTGAAAATGAATCTTTTTGGGATTTGATCTCGATTGAATCGGCAAGTCTAGTCCGGTTTTTAAAACAGTGACAGTTTAAGGATTAAAAATAATTTTTTTAAAAAGTTTAAAACAAAAAGTGAAAACTTTTTAATAGTTAAAAGACAAAAAATAAATTTCATGCAAAATTTAGGAACGAATATTATTGTAGCATATATTTTAAAGTCATCATAAAAACAAAAAGGGATAATTACACTTTACCCACCTATGGTTTGCCTCTAATTCTATGTGCCTACCCGTGGTTCAAATTTTGACACTTTGCCCACCTGTGCTTCTGACCGTTAGCCCTCCGTAACCCACCTCTCCACTCTCCGTTACTCTAACAGAGAAAATGTAAAAAATAAAACCATAAATGGATCAAAACACTCCTCACACGAAGAACATGGACAAACACGAAGAACATACACAAACATGAGAAAAAATAAAACTTAAAGAACTCGTTAGAGTACTAAAATAATTTTAGTCAAATTGAAATGGGGAAATTTTCATTTTAAATATTGTTTTAAAGCGTTTATTTGCCAAAGGAAAAAGAAATTAAAAAATAAATAAAAAATAAATAAAAACCTTTCTTTCTGAGACTCACACAACAAAGAACAAACTGGGCAAAATCAATGTCTTTAAAGCACAGAAGATCAGGGCCCACTGAGAAATCTCTGCTTGCAACGAAACCCCAAATGCTCAACACAAAACCTCTCCATCTCATCACCTCCTCTTTCTCTACAAACCTCTTCCGCCATCTTCGCAACGACGTCGTCCCAGCTCCTCACGAACCCGTATTCATAACAGTCGTCGTCGTAAACCGTCTTTGCCTTCGAAACGGCGTCGAGTATTTCCTGCAACGCCACGATCCGACGGCTCACCTTCCTCCTCGCCTCCCTCACCATCGGATTAACTCCGGGCATAGAGTCCAGCTTCAGTAGCAGACCCATCAGCGCCTCGTTCATCCTCATCGTGGGTCTGAGTATGTAAAATTTTTGCTTCGTGGGTCTGAGTTTGTGAAATTTTTTCGTTCATCGTGGGTCTAGGTTTGTGAAATTTTTTCTTGGTGGTTTAGCAGTTGTGGGTTAGAGTTTGTGACTTGTTTGTGATTTGATTTTGGGTTTGTGATTTGATTGTGGTTTGATTTTGGGTTTGTGATTTGATTGTGGTTTGATTTTGGGTTTGTGACTTGTTTGTGGTTTTGGTGGCTGGGGTTTGAGGTTGTGGGCGGTGGTGGCTATGGCAGTGGGTTGTGGTGGCTGGTGGCAGGAGCATAGAGTTTGAAACTTTGTAACTGATATTCTTAAACTGAAATATGCGGTGACATGAGGTGAAGTTCTGTTTGGCTGCGGGGAAAATTGAGGGACAAGTTTTTGAATTTCTGCATTTTGTACTGTGAAATATTTGATGGAAATTAATTTTCTTCGAATTAAAGATTTTTCTTAGTTACTAGAGAACTTAGCTGGAGTTATTTTCTGTTGAAACAAATGGAACTAACGAAGCGAAAATCTCAGCTCAAGTGCCCAACTTAGCGAAAAGCTTGGATTTCTCTTTCTTTTTGTTGTTGAAGTTTTCGTTTGCCTTCTGATCAATCAAAACAGAGCTTAAAGCATAAGAATCTAAATGATTATTTTCCTTATATGTTTGTTACGGTGGTATAATAATGGTGGTAATTAAAATTGGAGGGTGAGGCGGAGATTACAGCCTTGTTGGACAATTTGGGACTTGAATTCAGCTTCATAAAAATGTTCTTAAGCAATCAAAAACTCTAACTTTTTGATCTGTTTTGTGTTTTGATTTTGAAAGAAAACGTGTTAGAGTAACGGAGAGCAGAGAGGTGGGTTACGGAGGGCTAACGGTCAGAAGTACAGGTGGGCAAAGTGTCAAAATTTGAACCACGGATAGGCACATAGAATTAGAGGCAAACCACAGGTGGGTAAAGTGTAATTATCCCAAAAGAAAATATAAAATAACTTATAATTTGCAGTATCTAAAAAGCACTTTTATTTGCAGTAGTGCAAATGTTATGGTATAAACTTCAGACAAGAGACAAAAAGATTCATATTTTGGATAAAATGTTTAGGTATAGAATTTGTTTGTCCTTAAGTGTGAAGGTCAGCATTTCTATTCCCAAAGTCAAGTTAATAGAAAAAATCGTCAGGTACGTAATCATGTTTGATTCGGGTTGTAGTCTATGAGAAATGTTAACCAATTTTAGGGCATTCCTTTAAAAATTATTTTTAAAAACATTTTATTAGGAAAATTATAAAATAATAAATGTTGTTGACATTTTTTTATATTTTTTATAAAAATTGTGTCAAAATTTTCTTACTATGATTTATTAACAATTACTCTAAGGATATCAGTTAACATGACTTTATATTCAAATTTGATTTTTATACTGTTGCTTCCTAGACTAAGAAATCTGTGACGGGTAGCATTAAATGTCACCATGTATTATTGGCGAAAAATTTCAATTTCAGAGTGAGACATGACAAAAGGATATAAGGTCCAAAAATGGCATTGACTACCAAGACTCAAGAGAGATAAGTGTTTCAGAGTTTTCAACTTTCTTCGATGATGTTTCCATGAGATCCACGTGGATGTGACACTGAACACAGAAAATGAAAAAAGAACACAAAAAAAAAAAAATGAAAAAAAAAATCTTTGTTTCTTTTTTAAGCTAGAAAATAATTAGTACTCTAGAATTCCTAATAAATATTTTTCACCATATTTCAACAAAATCTTGAAATAATTTCTTTTCTTTCTCTAATAAGGTACTCTATCTTTGTCAAATAAATAATTTATTACTCAACTATCTTCTTTGTAAATATGGAAAAAAAAAAATCATGAAATCAATTTTTATTTTTAATCCTCGGGAAGGTACTCTAACTTTTTCAAATCAATATATAATTTAATCAATTATCTTTTTTGTAACGAAAAATATTAAATAATAATTTTTGCTTTATTATTTGTACTTTGTAGTCCTTGAATTCTTAGAGCATCGTAGCAGATGTTCTAAAAATTATGTCATTTTACCACACCAAAGACTTACTTTATTATTTTACCATATCATTTTACAACATCTCATTTATCAGATGTTTTGTAATTCAATTCTATACATTAAAATAATATTTACTACATATTAAAATAATATTTATTACAACTCATCAACACAATCTACACATTAAAAGAAAAAAAATTTCGCCACATGCATTCCGTACCGTGGCAAATTTGCCACGATACTGTTCAATGTTGTAAAAAAAAATAACATATCCCACATCTACTAAATGGGATAAAATTGGGTTTGGTGTGGGATATGTGCCAAATATTTAGCATTTGGCACATATCCCACATCTAGTGTGGGTGCTCTTCCCTCTTTTATTTCTATCATGCTTGAATTCCTAGGTTTCCATCAAAGTACGCTAAAAGGGGAAGAAATAAAAAAAAAGACCTAGTCTTAATTATATATTTTCGTATGACATACTATTTAAAGAAGGGTTTACATTTGCCTTTGGGCTATTTGTTAATAAACCATTATAAGAAAATTTTAAAATCACTTTAAAATAAAATATAAAAAACTATAAAAACAAAATTAGTTATTTTTTTTTTAAATTTTCCCATAATAAATTTCTAGAAATACTTCTTAAACTAATTACTTTAGAGCATTCATTAACTTTTTCTTTTAAAATTTATAAAGGTCATACTTACTGCCCAATACCTCCAATTTTATAGGGAGATACGATTTGTAAGCAATTTTGTCTTTAATTTGGAAGAGACGGATTATTCAAATCCACAATATATATATATATATATATATATTCGGTGGATCATGGATGACACTATGCACTAAAGTCCAACCATTTATATTAACTTCAAAAAATTAATAGATAAATTACAACTAAGTTTATATACAATTGTTATATTGCGTTGGGGTCTCATGATAATTTTCAAGACAACACTTTATAGGAGCTGATTTTTTTTTCCCCCTCTTTGGGGCAGCTGTTTAATTTAATAATTTCTTTTACAGTCACCTAAAACATAAAACATCAATGTTTTTTTCTTAGAGAGTTTTAACTTATGGCATTTGCTTCTAATGATAGTTCTTTATTATTAAACAAAGACATCAATTTGTTTTTGTTTTTTTTTTTTTTTTTTTTTAACTTCATTCTTATTAGCTTAATCTCTGTAAATGTTATTGAACAGGTTTCACTTCTTAAAAAAAAAAATTGGTGCATTTTAGTTAGCTTAACTGGTAAAATCTCTAATGGTTGAATAAGAGATATGAAGTTCAATCCTTGCTTATGCCAAAAATCGATTGGTGTCTTAGTCTGATGATAAAAAGTAATCATCCAAAGCGAACACCGTAAATTAAAACTATCTTTATTATTTATTTATTTTGAAATAAATTGAGAACTCTGTTTGGAAATCCATTTAAAATTATTTACTTATTTTAAAAATATTTCATCTATTATCTTTTTTTTTTTTTTTTTNCATTCTTATTAGCTTAATCTCTTCAAATATATCTATTATATATGGGTAGAATAAGAGGGGTAGATGATACTACAATTCATCATTAATTAAATCCAAATTTTAACCAGATCTGCACTGCAGAATATATATATATATATATGTGGGGGAGAAAAACCCAGCCCAACTTATTGGGCCCGAGGCCCTGAATGAGGAACACTCTTCATCCGAGGAGATAAGGCCTTCAGTCGGAAGCCCACGCCAATGGGGGACGCCTGGGGATGAGCACGTATACCATCCGAGGAGATACTCATATGTCCGAGTAGTCATGCGTCCTCGGATCCGAAGAGGTTTGATCAAACACGAGTATGGGAGGTTCAAGTGATCTATTTGACAAGTGTCAAGGGGGAGAAGGACCTCGGACACACATAGAGATAACGACAACAGAGAAATATCAAGGAGGCATACTTCAACCACCGCATTTAATGCACTGCACCTACCTTCCTGGCCGCATTTATGTGGATAGGACCCCTGAACAGTGCTTTCTCAGCTACCGCCACTCGCATAAGGCTAAAAGTGGGGTGATGGGACATGTACTCAAGTGGGTGCCTGGATGACGAACAAATGGACGGAGGAGATGTAAGAAGGCAATGCTATATAAGGGAAGGGTACCTCTGATAGAGGGGGATCGAAAAACAGGAGAGAGAAAGGGTACCTTACATGGTTGTAGCTCCAGCAATTGTAACCCTTGATTATCAATGAACAACTTCTCTTCGGACAGAGTACTCATTAGTCCGAGAGCACATTAATTCAACTTCTCTCATTGGTGTTGCTGTTTAATACTGTAATTTTCATTATTTGCCTAGCCCTTTCGCCCACTCTCTACAAAATTTATTGTTTTGGGCTCAGAGGGTTCCAAATCCATACCTCCTTGGGCTTGGGCCGCAAAAACTGACCCTACAATTGGCGCCGTCTGTGGGAAAGAGCTTGTGCAAGAGTGAAAACAACAGTTGATGATGGCGGGACAAGGTGAACAGCAAGCAGAATCCAGGGCATCCCAACACATGGACCATTTCGCCAACCTGGAGGGAAGGCAAAATCGTGAGGGTAGCGTACACACAGTGCGCCTTAGCCAGGGCCAATCGCAGAGCGGAAGTCACATGTCCCATGCAAAGGAGAACCGCGACTTGCAACTGGAAATAGAAAAACTAAAGAGAGAGCTGCGCCATGCAAAGAGGAAACGGGCTTCCTCGTATTCTGAGGATGATCTTGATGATGAGCGAGATGTCTCTTATCAGCACAAATCCAAAACACCAGCCAGCGAGTCCTACACTTGTGAGGAGGAATCCCATCGTAAGAGACAACGTAGAAGTCCATCACACGAGGACATGGAGAACGATGCCATGAACAGGGCTTTGAACCAGATATCTGAGTCGCCTTTCACGCGCAGGATAGAGGGGGCTAGACTCCCTCGGCGTTTTAACCAACCAACGTTCACCATCTATAATGGTAAGACTGACCCCGTGGAGCATGTGAGTCATTTTAACCAAGAGCTGTGCTAGCACGCCAGAGACGAAGCCCTGATGTGCAAGGTTTTCCCTTCCAGTCTAGGGCCTGTGGCCATGAGGTGGTTTGACGGTTTGAAGGCAGGCTCCATCAACTCCTTCAAAGAACTCACTCAGGCATTCGGTTCCCGTTTTGTTACATGCCGAAGAGCGGTCAGACCTGTTTCTTCCCTGCTATCCTTATTCATGCGGGAAGGTGAATCCTTGAAGGCATACTCAGATAGGTACTGGGAAATGTTCAATGAGGTGGAAGGTAACAATGATGCAATGGCCCTCAGCACATTCAAGCTCGGCCTCCCTACTGATCACGGTTTGAGGGCGTCTCTATCTGGCAAACCGGTTGCAAACGTGCGTCAGTTAATGGACCGCATAGAGAAGTATAAGAGGGTTGAAGAAGATCAGCAGCAGGGCAAGGGAAAAGACAAGGTTATCTCTCAGGAGAGGAGGGATTCGCGGTCGGACCGCTACAATTACAATAAACCGCGAAGGGATTTTGCCGGGCAATTGGGATCGATGAATCCTCAGCCGGTCAACGCCGTGTTCAAAGAGCCAGTACACCAGGTCCTGGAAAAGATCAAGAATGAATCGTTCTTCAGGTGGCCGAATAAGATGATAGGAAACCCCGAGAAACGCAACTATAATCTCTACTGTCAGTACCATCAAGACCATGGGCACACCACGGAGGATTGTAGGAGCCTGTGGGATTACCTGGACCAACTGGTCCGCGATGGTAAATTGAAACACCTCCTGCACCCCTCCAGTGGCCGAGAGCAAACGGGATCGGGCCACGCAGAGATAACCTCCCAAAGCCGCCGCTAGGGACTATAAACGTCATCCTCGCTGCGCCAGGAAGAACAGGATCCTGGCCATTGAAAGTTATGTCGGTAGGTCGACCACCCGCAGGGGAGTCAAGCCGAGGGCCTAAGAGAACTAAGTCTGGCGCCCCGTTAGTCATAGGATTCTCGGACGAAGACATGATTGGCACTACCCAACCCCATGATGATGCACTAGTTATCACCCTCAGGATAGGAGGGTACGATGTAAAGAGGGTGATGGTGGACCAAGGCAGTGCTGTGGAGGTAATGTATCCAGACCTCTACAAAGGACTAGGCCTAAAGCCCCAGGACCTGACGCCGTACGATTCCCCCCTCTTGAGCTTTGAAGGAAGGCCTGTCGTTCCGAAAGGCCGGATACGCTTACCAGTGCAGTCTGGCACCGAGGTGGTGGAGTTAGATTTCATAGTTGTGGATGCATATTCGCCCTACACGGCACTCGTGGGTAGGCCTTGGATCCACGCACTGGGGGCTGTGCCCTCCACTTTGCACCAAAAGGTCAAATATCCGTCAGAAGGGCAGATACGTGAGATCCGAGGGGACCAGTCTGTTGCTCGTCAGTGCTTGATAGGTGCCATTCAGCGTAAGACCCCAGCCGAGTCCTCGGACGCAGCCGGGAGGGATTCATAGCAACTACAGTTTCGGGGATTGCCCTTTGAAGAGCCAAATGAAAGCGCCCAATGTGAGGATCTGACAAAAGTGGTCTTCGGAGATGATCCTGATAGGTTCTTTCAAGTCGGATCTCAGCTGCCACTTCAAGAGAAGGAAGAGCTGATAGAGTTCCTTAAGCGAAATCTCGATGTATTTGCCTGGAATCCCTACGAGGCCCCAGGGGTAGACCCGGAGTTTATATGCCACCACTTGAAGGTGAGTCCACTGATCACCCCCAAGAAACAGCCCATTCGGCGCCCATCCAAGGAGCATGCTGATGCAATAAGAGACGAAGTAGCGAAACTCAAAGTGGCCGGGGCTATCAAAGAAGTTTTTTATCCCGAATGGCTGGCAAATACTGTGGTGGTGAAGAAGAAGAGTGGGAAATGGCGAGTATGCGTAGACTTCACGGATTTGAATAGGGCATGCCCCAAAGATCCGTTCCCAATGCCAAAGATAGACCAGCTGGTCGATGCCACTGTCGGCCACCCTCGGATGAGCTTCCTAGACGCCTTCCAAGGCTACCACCAGATACCATTGGCCCTAGAAGACCAGAAGAAGACCGCATTTGTCACCCCTATCGGCAACTACCACTATAAAGTAATGCCGTTTGGCTTGAAGAACGCGGGAGCTACCTACCAAAGGATGATGACGAGGATGTTCGAGCCACAGCTGGGCAAGAATATTGAAGTTTACATAGATGATATGGTGGTAAAGAGCAAATTTGTAGCCGAGCATGTGAAGGACCTTGAAAGTACCTTTGAGATCCTACGAAAGTACAAGCTACGATTGAATGCTTCTAAGTGCTCGTTTGGGGTAGGGTCCGGAAAATTTTTAGGATACATGGTCACGCATAGAGGAATCGAGGTCAACCCCGACCAGATAAAGGCCATCAATGATTTACGAGCTCCTCGGAATCCCAAGGAGGTTCAGAAGCTAACCGGGATGACCGCTGCCCTCAATCGGTTCATCTCTAGATCAGCAGACAGGTGCCGTCCTTTTTTCTCCCTACTCAACAAGTGGAAGGGGTTCGAATGGACTGAGGAATGTGCTTCTGCGTTTCAGCAACTCAAGGATTATCTGGCTCGGCCACCTATCATGTCCAGTCCTGAGCCTGACGAGGTACTGTTCGCCTACATCGCCGTAGCTCCCTATGCAGTAAGCCTGGTGTTGATACGATCGGATTCTGGCGTACAAAGGCCTGTTTATTACGTAAGCAAGTCGCTGCATGAGGCCGAGATTCGCTACCTGCCTCTGGAGAAGGCTATCCTAGCCGTAGTGCTGGGCACACGGAAGCTACCTCATTACTTCCAAGCCCACACGGTCATCGTTCTCACGCAGCTCCCACTCAAAACTATACTACGAAGTGCTAACTACACCGGTCGGATTGCCAAGTGGGGTACAATCTTAGGGGCTTTCGATATAAGATATTGCCCCGCACATCGGTCAAGGGGCAGGTCCTCGCAGATTTGGTGGCTGAGTTCACGGAGCCCAAGTTAGAAGAAGCAAGGCCCACATCGGACATGGATGAAAATCAGTTGGCATGATCTCCCAACCGAATCCCTCCCATTGGGAAGTGTACGTTGATGGCGCGGCAAACCAAAGAGGATCTGGAGTGGGGCTGGTACTAATATCCCCCGAGAGAATCATTTTTTTTTTGGAGAAGTATTCATCTATTATCTTGTTTGGATATTTAAAAGAAAGAAATGAAATAAATAAACAAAGCTAGCTCATTCCATTCAAATTCAATTCCCTTCTAAATATTCGTCTCAAAAGTATAAGTACCAATTGTACCCTTAGTTTGAGCAAAAACAAATAAAAAGTTAATAATATAATTATAAAATTATATATTTCTTGTCTTTTCATTTTTCATCTTATAAACTCACAAGAAAATATGCAACATTTCATTTCATCTTATTCTATCCTTTTGAAAACTTCTCAACATATTAAAAGTAGGATAAAGTTTGGTTATAAACTTGATTACAGCCTAAGATTATAACTTCACTCAATATCTTTTTATTAGATGTGAATTTTTAAATCTATTATTGAATTGCATTTTTTTTTTCTTATATCCTTCGTGCTTGCAAAATTTCCAGAAGATTAAAGATCATTAACTATGTCATGAATCTATTGTTTAAATTGCAAGTTTTTATGGTCTAAAATTACACATAAAAAAATAAGTTTATGGATCATACGGTAAAGAATATTCAATTGTTACAAAATTTAACACGTGTACTAAGAGCATAAAGAATATGCAATCCAGCTGTTAGATTTTCAAAATATGTAACCATGTTAATTTTTTAATGTAAGTTATAGCCTTAAGCTAGAATTAAGTTCATAGCCAAATTTTGTCCGAATAAAATAAGTTTGATGGAAAATTAAAAAAATAGTAGTAAATGGAAATCTACTGTATTTGTATAATCAAGCATTAAAATTATTTTATTCTAGCTGGTGCTTGTGCTCAGACATCATGATTATTGAAAATTAACTTTAATCTCTACCCAAAAATGATCAACCTAAAAGAAAGGTTGATGTGAGATTTGAAATGGATGAGATGAACATCATTTTTCTTTGACAAAAAACACACTTTATTCACCTTTTCTTTGCACACTATTTCTTGCCTAGTCATGAATATCTTTCCACTTTTAAGTCATTAATTTTGAGGGTCACGGAGCCTAGCTATAGGCAATCAAAATTCAACTCTCTTTTCAAAGATTTTTTGTTTGAGGAAAATAGAGAGGGGTTGTGGATAAGTTTCATTGAAATTTCTAGGTTGAAGTTTGAAAAGGACTTTAATTTCAAATTTTCACGTCTACTTCATTATCGGTTTGGACAATGAAAGGGAGGGAAGAAGACACATGAAAACTAAGTTTTAGATAGAGATCTTTTAACTTTCTTTCATCTTGTTTAGGAATATAACAAATTAAACCATATAATTTCAATTTGTCCCCATCTTTTTCAAAAAATTATATTTTAAATCCTAAAGTTTAGGAATATAACAAATTAAACCACATAATTTCAAAATTTCTCAACTTTCGATCATAAATATTATACAATCAAAGGCCGTATTTGGTTCGACGAAAAATAATTTTGAAAAGAAATTATTTTCAAGTGTTTAGCTGGTTCCTGAAAATGTAATAAAAAGTATATTTTCTATTACTTTCTTACATTTTCTCGTCTCCCAAGTACATATATAATAAAAAAAAAGGAAAAATTAGATTAAAAATTGTGATCGTGATTGGCTGTGGTTGGCTATCAGAGACTAGGGACAATAGTGAGGGTGGTGGTTGGGTGGTAGACAATGAAGAGTGGAGGTTCAGTTGATAATTTTGAGTGAGTCCGAAAATGGTTTATGGAATTAATATCGTAGGCAATTTCCATCATAATTGCCTTTATTTATAGTTTTCAATTGACCAACATTGTTCGTCGCCCTAAACACCCATAAATGTGGAAAATATTTTTAAGAAATCAAATTTCTCCTCGAATACAAACACAACCAAAGTTGCATGTGTCAAGTTTGCTCCATCCTTTTTTTTTTTTTTTCCTTCGACTTATGTCACGTGAATAGTCTTTTACCATTTATTTTGCATATTTGAAGATTTTTAATCCCAACTAGGGTAGAGTCATTACACTACACAAAAAGAGCCCAATTAAATTCTATGTGAAATTCTGTTAATAAAGTATGTTAATCATCTATACCATAATTTTTTGATTGAGTCTGTAAATGTTTGTGGTTGTGCGACCTAACTATCAAGATAGTTCCTTATTCTCCTTATGCGTGAAATGCTCTTTCAAAAAAAAAAAAAAAAAGAGTGTGAAATGCTATTACAAGGTTTAAAAAATTTTAGAATGATACTATAATTAAAATTTTATTTCAAAAATTCTCATCAAATCTGAAAGAAGTTTCTATTTAATTTAAATTTGTTACTATAAATTTATTTTAGTAAAAAAATTGAACGTACACTACATTGTCACGAATTTAGGCTTTTTTTTTTTTTTTTTTTTTTTTTTGGGCTAGTAAATTCATAATATTGATTTCAAAGAAAACAGAGCCACAAGGGGCCGAGCCATCTCATTCCTCAACAAGAGCCCAAGAGGGAACGTTAGTGGGCTGCCAGGCATTACTAGATATAGCCCATGTTATAAGATTATGAGCCAAGAAATTTGCCTTTCTCAGAAAATAACAAAATTGACAATCACCAACAACATAGAGCATGAAGTTCATATCAAGAACAAAAGATTAGCAATCACCCAATTTGGTTAATCAGTGCTCAGCTATTTAGCATATTGGCATTCACATTACCTTCAATAATGTCAAGGCCCTCATGAACTAGCTTGCTTCTAGACCACCAGAGCTTATAGCAAAATATAGCAGTAAAAAGTGTGCTAGTGTTGCTCGTCTTTTAACCACACCTAGGTCCTTATTAAATGGATTGAGAATCTACCAATGTGTACTTTTTATTTTTGGATCAGCAAAATATACCAATGTGTATTTTTTACTTTTTTCTCAAATAATATAAGATCTTACGATTCATGATCTCATCTACCTCCTACGATCTTACGTAGGATCCCGATTTTGACAACCTTGGTTTTATGTTTGAACTTATCCGGGTGTGAAATTATGGCTTAGCTTCATGAAGGTATAAACCTATCCCCACTTGCACGGAATGAGAGGCCTTTCTGACTGCAATGATCTATATTCTGTTTTATCAAATCTTGTAAACGCGTTTAACCTTAATTTTTAATTCAAAATAACCCAATACTCCAATTTAAACCTAAGACATATAACTCAATTGGATCATGCATTTAGCCAATACAACAGCCTGGCATGTTCTGCATAACTAACAAATTCCTTCACCATTACTTTCAAGAGACAAAGTAAGGTGTTGACATTTCATCTTACATCAATGAGAAAATAAGCTCTTACAAGTTTTGCAACTAGACCTTCTCTTTGCTGCTCACGGTAAATGTAAAATGATAAACAAATCATCCTTCATCAAGTCGTTAATTGTGGAAAGTATTATGAGAATTAAATTAAGGTAAGGTCACACAAGACCCACTTGAAGAAAAAAAGAAAAAGAAAATGGAAAAACACATGAGTTGCATTAATTTTCCAACAATACAACTATTCTGGCATATCAGCAAATGAAACAAGAATAGTCAGTACGAGTATTTCAAACTAAAGTTCAGGAAGAGATATATAACTTTCCCTTTTAACTCATTTAAATTAAAACATAAAAAGGAATTCAGGCTGTAGAAACTGCACCATCCTTGACGGATTCACGCCAGGCATACTCCCTTGCTCCATCCTTATCAACAATCTTGATAACAAAGTTTGGTGGTGCCACAACAAGCCGGGATCGAATCTCCAATATGCACTTATCAACCAGATCGATTGCTTCTTCCACTGACATGCCACTGTGGTAGTGCCTATCCATCATGGAGAGGGAAAAATAGGACCCATAACCAAATGCTCCCTTGTCAAGTTTGTGAAGTGTAGCAATGTAGTCAATATAGTAAAGAGATGGGCCTGTCTCCTTGTCGTAGCCAGCCAGAAGGATATTCACAGAGTATGGATTCTGAAAAAAAAAATCACAATTATATCAAGTAGCCAAAGTATCAACTACCTAGCAATTATGCCTATAAGATGCATATGTCTCCACAGGTGGATGTACTAGGCAACCGCATTAGCAACTGTAACTCCTTAGGACCAACTCAATGAAAGGGGCACAATCACAGAACAGATCCAGAACAAGCATTTATATGCGATATGATTATATAATTACCCCCCCCCCCCCCCCCCCCCCCCCCCCCCCCCCCCCCCCNTGTCAACTGGCTTAAATGATTACCTCTGATCTTAAGCAAGTTCACTAGAGAAGACCACTGAGCATTAATGTTAGCATTCTTCTCTGTTGGGTATATATATTTCAATTTGATTACAATAGGAAAGAGACATTGCTGCTATAATAAAAGCAGGCAGAGAAGCTTAAGTAAAGGTCTCTCCAAGGAAAAACACAAAAAGACATGGATGAAGCACTAAGAAGGATGAAAGAAAAAACCTGGAAGCTAAAGCTCAAAACTAGACAAATGTCTCTGATATCACTATACTCCTACTGGCTAAGAAGTCAGCCTTGAATTACCCAATCTTTTTAATCAAAGAACATATGCAATCAGCAGAGATCAATGGTACAAATAACTCAGCCATACATAATCCTCCAAGCACAACAATGGACAAGCCAGTATCTCTCCACCACAATGTCAGCACACATGGGGATTGATTAACATTCCTTGTGCCGATAAAGAAAAGCATCCAGCTTCTTTATATGACATCTTGAAAATGGCAAGAATTAAAACCTGTTTATGAATCCTGTAAACCCCCTAAGATTCCTATCCTTTTTCTTTTGCTATTAGTAAGTTAATTCTCAACCAGTGAGCAATTGAACCAACAACCTTACCATAGATCCCTGTCCAGAAAAACTTACAATATAACCATCTAATTATCAATTACAATTTCCATATAGCAATGACTGCTATTTCCAAATGAGAAACCAAGTAGAAAAACAAAACCCTCAAATGAGCTCAGACAGCCTGTCCAAGGCCAGGTAACTACATGAAAGAGACAGCCAGCAAACATCTTAAATAAAGCTCCTCCCATTTTAGGGCACCAAAAACTAGGACAAGAATCTTTAGGCCTAACAGGATGGGTTCCCACCCTACATGCCCAGCTGAGGATATATATATATATATATATTACACATGTTTTTAGTTGTGTGTGTTTGGGGGGGGGGGGGGGGGGGTGGGGGGGTTGGGGGGCGGGCGCCGCGGTTGGGCTAATAGATCTTTTGTTTCGCTCAAAGTATATATATGAAAGGACACTGACGTGCAAGTAAGATGGATGACTCACCAACAGGAGTGCTGATGGGGTTGCAAGTCACAAAAGGACATACCTTCCCCCTTGACACTAGCTCTATAGGAAGGAATAAAAGATTCTAGTCCAGGCTGTGGGAAGACAGGCCTACTTTGGTCATCAATCAAACTATGTTTTTTAGTGAGAAAAAGAAGTAGCACCTTTTCTAAGGTAGCCAAATGAAAAGCCCTAAATTCTTTAAACAAAAACTTCTAAGCAGATGCTAATTATCATTATAATCAAAAGTGAAAGTTCCTTATGCCATAGCCTCTATTATAAGAGAGAGAAACTAACAATATATCATTACCCTTAATTACTGAAACCCATGCATATCACAATAACTTAAAAACTCAAAGCTCCCGTAATTTAATAAATATTGTTCCTACATCAACTTAGTCTCCTTAGAAGCACAAGCACAATAAATACCTGTGTCCATGTCATACACATGCCAGACATGGACAGGCTTGGGACATGATTGCATGAGTATCAATTTATCGATATAGCATGAAAGACCTCCATGATCTTCTCTCTCTTTGGGGTGCATCTTCTCTCATTTTATAAGTCTGCTATAATCTTTATTTGGGTGGTCCTCAGATTAGACCGATATCATTTGTTCTGGTTTCTTTTTTCCCCCCAAATATATTTTTAAAAAATATCGTAGACCAACGTTCCCCAAAGAAGAGAGTAAAAATTTAACAAAAACAATGCGTATTATTTAAGAGTTCCTTTGTTTAAAGTTCCCTTTCTCGTGACCGACACTTAGTTGCATTTTTCTAATTACTGTTTTTGGTTAATTGTTTGTAGTTTATTTGCACTCTAAACATCAATTTTTAGGTATCAATGTACTTTTTTGCTATCTATTATTGCTTTTAAATTTATATTAGATACGTTTTTTTAAAAAAAAAAAAAAAATTGGTTATTACTAATTTTTAAAAACCTAGAATAAACATAAAATATGCCTAAAAGTATATATATTAATTAATCTTTATGTCCTTTCCATGTCATGTCCTAAATTTTCAATAACTGTAATGTGACTGTGTTTTGTACCTTCTGGTTTCCTGTCTGTGTCCGTGCTTTTTAGGTCTCCATAAACCATATTAGCACTAAG
The DNA here is from genome assembly GCF_002906115.3 of Quercus suber. Lineage (NCBI taxonomy): Eukaryota > Viridiplantae > Streptophyta > Magnoliopsida > Fagales > Fagaceae > Quercus > Quercus suber. Next base: position 863,909 of record NW_027069746.1, read on the forward strand.
TCCCCAATGCAAAGTCCAAATCCATATTACCAAATAGTGCATTTTAACATCTACCAATCCCCACTAAACTGGATCCCAAATCTCTAATGTTACACCCTTAACTATCATAACTATTTAACTACTCATAAAATAAAATGGCCCTCATCTTCCCAGTCTAGATCTCCATCCACCCTTTGGGATATTCGTTTTGGGTATTCTACTGTTGCTTTAATTCCATCATATTTAATCTATCATGAGTTAGTGTGGCCTGAAATGCTTGACACTAACAATGAAGCAAAATCATGCTCATTTACACATTAAGTTTTCCTTTTTTTTTTCTTCTGTTTTTTATGAGTAGCATAACTTTATTGATGAAAAATTAGCCCAAGTACACAAGGGGTATACTATGGGTACAACACAATCAATCTCTCAAGTTATAATGATCAAACAGATCTAATAAAGAAGAAAAAGAAATGATTCCAAAGCTAGGATCCAATCAAACAAAGATTGAATGAAAAATAACTTAAGATCAAGAATAGACCATTTACAATCCTCGAAACTTCTAAATTCCTTTCCTCCAAAAACGCCACATTAAACAATGTGGCACTACCTTCCAAATGACTATGTTCCGATGATGACCAAACTGACCCTGCCAGAAAGCTAACATATCCTAAACCCTCCTCAGCATAACCCCTCGAACACTAAACAGACCCAATACCATAGTCCACAACTCCTTAGCTATAGGGCAATGAAGAAATGGACCAACAAATAATAACTTATATTCATTCTACTACAATCTTAATAAGTAAATGAAACAATAAATGCCTTTGATACTTTGATATAGGCAATATGTCATGCTCTAAATCATAATATCCTAATCTCTCCAACGATTAAAAAAAATACTAGGTATCACAGTGTTTTCATTGGTAAGTTACGTACAGAATCAATGAGTTTTGAATCCAGTTCTCCTTCCATCCACTCATTCTTGTGGGAAGAGGAAATACCATTTAAGCCAAATCTCATTGGCAAGATATAATAGTTGATAATACAACGAATTCATTCTTGGCTCAGAATTACACTTACAGGACTTCTCTTCATAGAAAAATTCCCATTCATATATACAAGCCCGGTTCAGCAATCAAAAGCATACAAAACTATCCACTTCCTATAAATTGCACAATTTAACTTAATTTTTTAATGGGTATCCAAGCAAAATACCACATGAGACATAATAAAAGAAAAGAGTTAAACTCGTTAGACCTAATAACACTGTCCTTAAGAATATCACTAAACCCATTTTTTTTGGTAATGTAACTCCTACTAAATGGCTGACCCTGATTAATCTGTTGGATCCATAGCTGACCATAAAATTTTGGAACTAGGCCTTGGTTTTTATTGCAAATCCTACCATTTTCCCAGCAGAGACCAGAACTTCAAATAATCAAATCACAAACAACCAATCACACATTTATCTCAAAAAAAAAAACAATACCTTTCTTTCTATCCTCCTTGCATTTACCATAAAACCCATTTCAAACCTTCCAATTAACCAAAAAACCCTAGAATCCCCAACCCCATAGCAATTGTTCAAACACCCAGATCCAAAAATCATTCCTTTTTTTCTCTTTGTATCCTCATTGCAATTTTCCCAAATGAAATACCCAAATTTTAACATCAACAACAAACCCAAAAAAAAAAAAAAAAAAAACCCTAAATTAGTTTACACTTTATACCTTACGCAAAGCAGTGGCAAGCTCGCCTCGAGTGAAGTTTGCTGCAGCGGCTGTGGTCAGAGGAATCCATTACGGAATTGATAAAAGCCACGTTTTTCTGTATATACTCAGTGAATTGAACTCTGCAGATAAACAAAACACCAACAACTCAAAAAACCAATCAAAACCCAAAAATCCAACAAAGAAAGAAAGCAAAAAAAAAAAAAAAAACAAAAGAGGGTGTATTGAAAATGAGAGTGAAAACTGTCGCGGCCTCGCCACTAGCGGCGATGAGCTTTTGAGAATCGAGGACCATGATCTTGTCTTCGTTGGACTTGTGACCAGTATGCTGTGAACTGCAGAGGAATCGGCGTTTAAACACGTGTTTTCAATTTTTAAATAATATTATATTTTTTATTTATATTTATTTTTTTTAAGGATTTGGTGAATTTCATCTTTTTTTCTCACTAAATAATTGAATTGTAGTTTTTTTATGGAGACAATTACGTTAGAGATTGAGAAGAATAAAGAAAAAGAGTATGAGATAGATAAGATTTTAAATAGAAATAAAATTGTTGAAGATTGTTTGATTCAGAATAAGTTAGAGCGTATTATCTACAATGTACTAAACAAACAAGTTTTGGTGTGTCCAAGAGAAACTCTAGACTTGGTGATGATGAGATTTAAAAATATTTTAATCTTTCATGTGATTGTCAAGGCAAGGCAAAAATAATAATGATCTTAACCTGAATCCAAAAAGAATCTTGAGTGCAAGGTCAAGATTAGACAGACTTGTTGTCCTGATGAAAGATTTACAATATACTGTAACGTTGCATTTTTTTTTTTTTTTTTAAATGATAACCATGCTCTGAACCCTGAAAAAGCAAGATATTTAGATGCCATAAAAAGATTGATCCTTATGTGAAAAGATGGTCATTATTTTAAGTTCCTAATTTTCTTAATTCTCAACTCATAGTTAATTTGATTCAATCGAGAGGTTTGGTCTAGTTTGGAAAACTGTAGTTATTCCTTTAAAGCGAGGCATATTTCATCTTTAAACTTTTCAACTCTTTCTCTTTATCTGCATCATTTCAAAAATAATTGGAAACCAACTAGTACACTAGCCACTTGTCAACTAGTAAAATAAGGCTATATGTTGCCTTCATCAATTAACCAATGTGTAATTATTTTTATTAGGGCTGAACATAAATTTGAGAATTTAACTAAATTCTCCCAACCCAATTCATCACAGAGGGTTCCACTGAAATATATATTCTACATAATTGGTTTTTGAAACCTAAAACCAACTTGTTTATGTCAGCCTTTGAGTCCTCTTTCTTGAACTTGGTAAACTCGACCTTTCTGTGTCCCCCTAACATTCACTAGCATCCCTTATCCTCCATTGACCTTGCCCACCTCTCGTCTCCTTGCTCCCATACCTACCACAACGTTGCCCAATTCATTGTCATTCTCTGCATGCAGATTTGCATCCGAACCCAACTTTTGCTTATCCCTTATTTCTAATTTTCTATGGAGAAGTGTCTATTGCACGGGGTCATATGTCACCCATATAGACTTGCTTATGTGGAACTTATTTTTTAGGTGAACATTAAGTAATCATCCAATCTATAAGTTTAATAAACATAGTCTCAAATTGCTCCCATACCTACCACAACGTTGCCCAATTCGTTGTCATTCTTTGCATGCAAATCTGCATCCGAACCCAACTTTTGCTTATCCCTAATTTCTAATTTTCTATGGAGAAGTGCCTATTGCACGAAGTCATATGTTACCCATATAGACTTGCTTATGTGGGAACTTATTTTTTAGGTGAACACAAGTAATCATCCAATCTGTAAGTTTAATAAACATGGTCTCAAAATATTTGGAAGTTTGCAAATTAGGCATACTTTAATAGCATAAATATATTTTTCTAAAATGCCTGTTGGTGTGTTTGAAAATGTGGGTTCAAATTTCCAATTAAATAAATGTTTTTTTTTGTTCATAGAAACTCTTGTATACGAAAGAAATTGAAGCATTTATAAAGAAATTCTCTTGAAAATTTTCAACTATATTGTTCATCTTTTAATCTTTTATATGAACTCCATTTACTCTTAATCAAATTATCTATTTAAATGTCTTATATATATATATATATATACACACATATGAATTACTCCTTTAAATTATTATGTTGATGAATACATATTTTTATTTATTTTTGTTAATATGGATACTAGGACTAAAAAGTATGAGTTTATAATTATGTGTGACAATTAAATTTGTGTTTAATTTGTTGTCTATTTCAATGCTTATTTTAATTAACAACTTCAAAATCAAATCTGTTTTTAAAATTTTCTTCAATAATATCTTTTCCTCTTGCATTAAAAACCCAACTCCTCAACAAAAGCCCAAGAAGGAACGTTAGTGGGCTGCCAGGCATTACTAGATATAGCCCATGTTATAAGATTATGAGCCTAAGAAATTTGCCTTTCTTAGAATATAACAAAATTGACAGTCACCAACATTCCAACAACATAGAGCATGAATTTCATATCAAGAACAAAAGATTAGCAATCACCCAATTTGGTTAATCAGTGCTCAGCTATTTAGCATATTGGCATTCACATTACCTTCAATAATGTCAAGGCCCTCATGAACTAGCTTGCTTCTAGACCGCCAGAGCTGATCACAAAATATAGCAGCAAAAAGTGTGCTAGTGTTGCTCGTCTTTTAACAACACCTAGGTACTTATTAAATGGATTGAGAATCATTTTGAGCCCATTCAATGATTGGCAGAGAATTTGAGAGATTACAAAAGCGATTAGACCCTAAATTATGGCTTATATCAATTTTATGTTATTTATTAAATTAAGCCCAATTGTTAATTTGATCAGACAAATAATATATGCATTGATGCACAAACACAATAGCTAATTCCAAAATCAGTCACAAGCACTCAAACACTGCAAAGTGTTTACTGAATGAAAAACTCCTAAGGAAAATAGGTAGCTCTCTAGCTCTTCGATCTATGAATTGGGTCTAGTACTTCTGATGTAGGACAAAATATTCTAATTAATTTCTGTAATCTTTTATATTTGGCATTTTTATGTAATTTTCGTTATTTTAGGTTTAGGGCATTTACTTCCTTGTTTTTAGGTATTTTTAATGTTATTTAGTCAAATTAGGGTTTTATATGCTTTCATAGCCGCCTTAGGGTTTCTAGTTACCATAGGTTTTGTTTTTACTATTTAAACACATTGTAGCCTCCAAAGGGAAGTCAGTGATAGTTTATTATCAATAAAAATTCAGACTTATGTCTATCGTATTCTCTGGTGGATTCTAGACCTATCACCTTGTGGATTCAAGGAACCCCTCGTGGACTCGAGGTTTATTACCCAGGAACTAACAGTTTAGTTTCTGTTTCATCAAGAGAGCATTGTGTGTGCTTCTCTTCAGGCTTCCGCGACATCAGTTGGTATCAGAGCCTTGACTTACCCTAGTCTGATGGCTAACCGGCGAGACGGTGACCACCACAACAATGACGGCAATGATGACGTCAACAACCCAGTCCTCACTAGGGCTGAGTTCCTTAATTTTTGTGAGGAGAATCACCAATTTTGTGGAAAGAGTCAGAAAATTATAGGTGAAATCCAGCAAAAGATTGCTACTCTTCTTGCTAGGAAATCATCTTGCAACAACAATGTTCAATATATTAAAAGACGCACTCCTAACTACAAGAAAATTCCATTCTTTGACGGAGATATGTGTAGGATGGATTTTATTGACTGGCTTCTTGATTTAGAAGAGTATTTTAATTTTTGGAAGATTTGTGATGAAGAAAAGGTGCGGCTTGCATCTAATAAATTAGACAATGAAGCAGAAGAATGGTGGGAAGACATTCAAATTGATAGAAAGCGACGAGGTAAGCATCCAATTCGCTCTTGGCAAAGAATGAAAAGAGTATTAATTGATTTATGGTTTCCTAATGACTATTATGATATACTAGATTATACAAGTGTTGATTATAAATCTGTATATTCATATGAAAAGCAATATATTCGAAACCAAAATTATGACAGGCAAGTCCATGTGTCAAGTAAAGGAAAGGGTTTGAGGGTTGAGAAGAAGCAACCTATTTCTAAAGAAAATTTTGAAGTGGTTAAAAAAGATCAAGATTTGCTACAAGCTATTGAATTGAAGATTGAAAATACCACTTGTCAAAAATTTGAAGAAGAGGTCAAAGAAACGAAGGTTGAGTTGATTGTGAATAATGACAGGAATGAAGAGATGGTAATTATTGAGAACGTTGTGGAAGATTCAATTGAGGTCAAATATGAGGATGAGTCCACAACTCACAATCCTCAGGTCTCAGTTGATTTGTTGAAGATGACTACACAATATGTTGATTTTCTTGGAGTAGAAAATTTTAATTTTACTATCAACCCTTTGTTGATTGATGTTGCAAATAAATTGAAGATAGATAAGAAGAAATTTTATGCTACACTTTATGACAAATTCAAGTTTCAGAACCAGATCAAGTTATTAAAACATTCAAAGTATTTGTTTATTTGGAGTGGAAGATTTCAGATTTCAAGAATGAACTCGAGGACGAGTTTATTTCAAGTGGAGGGGTCTGATGTAGGACAAAATATTCTAATTAATTTCTGTAATCTTTTATATTTGGCATTTTTATGTAATTTTCGTTATTTTAGGTTTAGGGCATTTACTTCCTTGTTTTTAGGTATTTTTAATGTTATTTAGTCAAATTAGGGTTTTATATGCTTTCATAGCCGCCTTAGGGTTTCTAGTTACCCTAGGTTTTGTTTTTACTATTTAAACACATTGTAGCCTCCAAAGGCAAGTCAGTGATAGTTTATTATCAATAAAAATTCAGACTTATGTCTATTGTATTCTCTGGTGGATTCCAGACCTATCACCTTGTGGATTCAAGGAACCCCTCGTGGACTCGAGGTTTACTACCCAGGAACTAATAGTTTAGTTTCTGTTTCATCAAGAGAGCATCGTGTGTGCTTCTCTTCAGGCTTCCGCGACATCAACTTCTTGGGATTAGAGGGTTATATTCTTATATGACAGGGCTAATTGGATGGGTGTAACTGATTTCTCTTAGGTTAGCAATCTTTGCTCGATCAAGTATCAGGTGAGACTCAGGTGAGATTGCAGGTTAATTGTTTTTCTAAAACTGTACTTCACCTAATAGACATTTCTTGCTCAATCGAGATTCTCGATGCAGCAATTCCAGCTTCAGCACTTTGACCTCTTAATCAAATAGAATTTAACCCACAAATATTCAAGATGCACTAAGATCCTAACAAAATTTATAGATGTAATAATGTAAAGTTAAAAGGCCAAATAGAGTTATTGCAAACTGTAATTGCAAATAGACAAAGACAAAAGAGGTGTTCATGAGTTTTAGTATAGCCATTACACTTGTGGCATGAGGAATCTGGGAGGTTGAATTTCCTACTATGGATGGTAGATGGCTTTTGTTGAAGAAGAAAATTTGCCTGATTAGTGAGGTAGGTTTGCTTAACAGTATAATTTTCTCTGGCCATAGGAAACCCAGATCAACTTATACTCAATGCTAGATCGAGATAAATTAATAAATTCTTTGGATCTGATTAGCAGTTACTGAATGATCCTATTGTCTTGTTTGCTTATCTACAAGTTCAATTAATGTCTAGAAGAACACGACCTAGGTTGAGGTTTGAAATAAGTCAAGGAAGGTATCCATGGATCATCCCATATCTTGACTAAGGCATCAGTACTAATCAGTAATCATTGATGCTTGAAGGAAGTGTAAACTTTTAGCCTTTTAGGAGTTTTTGTAATACCAACCTTTGCACGCCTCCATTACCTTTTGGGAACAGTTCGAATACCATCTACTAACATNTCTAAACCCAATGATTAAGGTCATACCCAGTCTACCCAATGTATAAAACTCTCGTTTATGCGGGGTTTGAGAAAATTGGTGGTAAGCAGCCTTACCCACAATTTCTCTTTTTTGGAAAAACTAATTTCTTGATTCGAATCGGCTACCAGTCATTTTGGGTGAAAGGCAAAGCCCAACTTTTATTGTGTTTCTGCATTACCAACTGCGCCCATAATTTGTTGCTGCCAAAACCAACTTGCCAGCCCAAATTAGCTAAAAGGGCATTACTTACATCATTGACCCATCTTAAACCAATAACTCCAGATTGTTTAGACTCATGCAGACCAGGATTTTAATGATATCAGAGAAATCTTTTTCTTAAAGAAAAAAAACATATACAGAATTCTTATTTAATTCATTCATACCACTAGTCTAAACAAAAAGAGAGAGAAAGAACATAATATTTGACGAGAGCAATGGTATAATTCTCATCAACTAGCCTAAAGACATAATCAAAATGCAGACGAAGTAGAGTGTTAAAGAATTATCATTGCCTTAGCACTTTGTCATATACATATCGCCTTCGTTGTATGTGGTACAGCATAGATGACTTCATACATCTTAGTTTAAATTAATCCTGCCAACTTACATTTCAGGACAAATAGAGCACAGCCATGGGCTTTTACTCCCCTTGATATGGTCTGCTTTCTAACTTTAATGTCATTTCCACTCCATACTTCTTTGCACTGACAGGAATTTCCATTGAAGTTTTTACCAGGAAGTACCTTAGCCATGTCCGATATCTTTGCAGATATTACTGTCCTCTCAGGGTTCAGATTGGAAAAAGCAACATATATTTCTCCTAGAAAGGCAGAAATAATAATCATTAGAAAGCATGAAGAATAGAGTTTTGCACTTTTTATTTTATAATTCATAAAAAAAAAAATCATTAAAAATGTGAAGAATAGAATTATGCATTTTTTTTAATTAAAAAAAATAGTCTTGCACTTGGCGGAAATGCACAGCTATGGGGCTCTACAAATTAGAGTTCTATGTTGGTGTGGGATTCATACCTTTTCTTCCAGTTGCGATCCAAGAACGAGTTCCACCAGGACGGACTTCAGCTGCACAAATAATCAGCTAGTAACTCAAAAATATGAAACAATGGGACCACTAGCAAAGTTGTTTGCAACATTTTATAAAATAAAGCACAAGTATACAAATCTATCACCTTTGATAGAGTTTACTGTTGCACATAGACCAGAATAGCTATTTGCCAAAGTTCCATTAACGCTCAGCTCCCACATCTGCTAAGACTAAATGCATTAACTTCCAACATCAATTCATAAATGTAGCTAAGAGTAAGTAACACAATAATGAAATTAAGATACAAAGGCAAAGCACACGATTTTTAAAAAGTACGGATGAATCTGTCATCCAGAAATAATAGTTTACTCCCTACATTTTTTCCTAAAACTTATATTATTTTGTTTGAAACATCTCTTATTCATGATATATTGAAAAAAAAAAAAAAAAAAAAAAAAACCTGATTTGTGTGCCATCTGCAAGGTGCAAATGCACCACTCTTTAACTCTTTTGAAGTAAGCTTTTGATTTGGAGAACCCCCCAGGCAAAACTCCATTCTATCAGTTGCAAATAATTGGAGTTTCCCTTGATATTGTTGTTTGTGGAACATCCATTCATCTCTGCATCAGAACAAATGTATTGAAATTAATTTGTAATTATATAACTAAACATTGATATAAAAAATTTAGTATAAGTAAACATGAAAATATTTTAAAAAAACATTTTGATACTATCAGATCAGAGAAAGAAAGCAATTTTACGATGAAAATTGAGGCTCTTTCTTGTATAGGCAAAATGGCTCTTGATGCTTGCTTCCTAAGTGTTCTTTCCAGCAGATTTGTTCAAGGTTTTGGTCCAGAGCTTTAATAGACCACCCAATTGCTTTTGAATTTGTGCAGCTTGTGAGGCTCAAAACATGTGTATCCGATGTACTTACATCGGTCAGATATCTTCCTGACTGGCCGTCAATACTCTTAAAATTCTTCGTACTAGTAATATAAGGAAACTGCACAAGCAACTAAATAATATGTTATGTTGCTATTTAGACGAAGTTTATTTTTCCCAAGACTATAGATGAGTGCACATGCCTCCATATTATTTAAGCTGAAAGAATTTATCTCTAACAGAGTAGGATTTGTTAAAAGGTTGTATGTGGCACCGTCTAGCTTTCTCACATCTCCTCCAAACATGAGAGGAGACTTAGCCATAGACCACAAGGTCATCTGCGAAAATAAGAAAGATAAGGTCAAAATAGAGTGCTTAGTTATTTTGAGGGATACAGAGAACTAACTATTTTGTTTTATATAGATACCTGAGTTCTTTGCTCATCTGGAAGAAGCCTAGATGTTCTGTGTGGACCTTCATTTGAACCTATAATATTTGAACATATTGAAGTTAATTGTTGGTTTTTGTACGTTTAGGCTAGGCTCAACTTTAAAATTAAGCATTCAAATCTAATCATTTATATTCTGAGACTTTTGAAAATCTCTAATTCACTTGCCAATGCTTTGTCATAGATATACAAAATGTTTCAAGTAAAGAAGTACGTTGTATAACTTGTTTCTGAAGCCATGCCACTTGGTCTAGACATACTTCTGTTTTAGTAGAAGTCACTCAACGGACTTGGAATGGTGAGTTTTTTGTTTTTAAAGATGATGTTATGCATATTTGAGTGCATGGACCCATTTGACACTCAATACTGCTGGATCAAGAAGCCCAAAATGTACAGCAAACATCACTTAAACAATAACTAAGTTCATAGATTTATCTAACATTACTCTGACATGGCCAAACAAATTGTGGTTCATTCGATCCTACAAAGCCCTTTAAATAAGGGTAAAAATTTTCTTCATGAGATGAATGAAGGAAAAGCATCAAGAAAATTATTATAACCTGGATCAGTAAGCCATCCTAGTGGTAGCATATCCGAGTCAGGCCATGACTTCCCCATCAAGCCCTTAGCTCCTATCATATTAGCGGTAGATAAGTCCCTGATAAAAAAATTAAATTTTATTTCTACATTATCTAATGATAGGTCAAAAAAGCAGTAAATGGAAAAGAAATAATGATTGAAAGGTAACCTAAACTCCTAAACTCTTGAACAGAAACAGAACAGTCTTTTCACCTTGTAATATTGAAATGAGCCGCAACATCTCCCCACGTATCCCAATCATCCCCATGTTCACTAGTCCACTCACATCCTTGGCCATTGATGGGGTCACACCGGTTCCAGGAGACAGTGAATACAATTATGGGGCGGTCAAGTTGCTTAAGAACCTGGGCAAAGGTGCACCATGTAAAATGTTAGCAATGCAAATATTGTACAAAATATTTCAGATGTAACAATGATGGTTACTGTAGGGAGACAGACAAAGATAGGGAGAGAGGGAGGTATGCAGTTTACCTCTGACACATAGGTTATTTCATTTATATCCAAGTCATTTCCAAACACACAGTCGTGTTTCACTACAAGGAAACAGAAGCGATCAGTGTCAAACTTAGAAAGTGGAAAATTAAGATTGAACTGACAAACAGGTGACTGTCCAATTGGATTTGCTGTAATAGGTAGTGGATGCAATCAAAAGATTGTACAAGGTTATGGTTGTACAACATGCACAAATCAAAAGTTTTAAGTGTCTACATGCATAAATTCTTAGGATGTCAAGAACACCCTAACTGATACTAATTCTACAGTATGTATTGCGGCAATGCATGTAGACTAAGCAGGCCTACTTTCCATCAACAATGGTCAATTTACCAAAATCAACACCCCACTAAGCATACTGTTCATAGAGTGACCTCAAGAAGGCTCTTCCTGCTCCCAACTTGGTATCTACACTCATGAAACAGTGCGGCATCCATGCACATGCCCTTTCCTTAATCCCTATATCTTTTGCATACCACTTTCGGCCAAACTCTTCATAAGCACGTCCGTGATAAAAATAAATAAATTAAAAACAGAATCTTAAGCAATGATTATTAAGCTAACTCTTAACACTTTTTGAGGTAGTTGCATTACATATTCCTACAACATTGTTTATATTTCTGAGAATTAAACTTTAAATTGGGCGTGCTTCCTTGTTCTTTCATAAATAAATGATAATAAATGAATCATGCTCTAACATTTTCAATTTTATTGGTATTTCCAAAGTATTTATAGCTGGAATAAAAGGCAATACAGTGTTTATGTCCAAGATAGGGGTGTTTGCATTCACTGCCTGTGTACTTATTCCTCTCATAACATGAATCCCAAACTTCAAACCCATCCTATGCACTTTCTTGGCTACTTTAGTGAACCCATTCACGCCTTTGGGTCAGGGGCCATCCTCCCCCATTCATCAATTACATCAAATCCTAGAGAGTCAGGGTAAGCACCTTTGACCTTTCTCCGATGCCAAAGATAATCCACCACAACATACTGCAATGCAGAGATAAATGGTAGCAATAAAAAGACATAAATAAGTTTCATTACTTAATAAAATCGTCAATCTTAATAGCACTAAATCAATCAAAAAGAAAATGAATTATAGACATCCAAAGTCTTCACACCTTATATTTATGGGGAAGTAGCCGCTCAGATATGATTTCAGCATTTTGCAAGAACTCTTCTTGGGAAATGGTCCAGCTAAAGGAATCATACGAGTTCCAACCTCTAGGTGGGGAGCTCGCTTGTTTTGGTTCTTTAGCGGATAGACTTTTAGACGATACCCTGAAACGAGACACCATTTATGCACATAATTTTCTTCATAAAACCAGTAAATTCAGTTACATAACCTTGACACAATTGACAAATGAAATATATGGTTCAACAAAGACATGAAAAAAAAAAAAAAAAAACATGAATCACATAATACTACACTCATGAAATCATTTCAGCATCTTCATTTTCTTTCTGATATTGGACAAAGTACTAAGCTAATCATCCCTAAGGTTTTGTGGTGTCTGAGTTGCTCATAAATTTGAATGATTAACCACTACTTTTATAATTTGTGCACTAATCTTCACTAATATCATGAGATTTGTATAAAGAAACTAATGCATTGTTAGTGTTTAGTAATTGTTTTGCGTTGGAAAACATATTACTAAGCAAAATGATGACCAAAGAAAAACTTACTAATTATAGCAAATTATCCCCAAAAAAAAAAAAAAAAATACTTATAGCAAAGAGTCTTGTAATTCAACTGGCAATTTCCAACAAAGATATCCATTTCAAATCCTCCTGGCCCTCCCCTAACTATCAAATTATCAATAATAATAATAATAATAATCATAGTAGGGAATTTTAGCAAATAGCAAACTTGGAGTTCCACCAATATATATATAATTTTTTTATTATTATTATTAATAATTTGATAGTTTACAAGGGCTAGAGGGGATTTGCCTCATAAACACAAAAAAAGTGTCAGTTGAGCTATAACACTCGTTGTCTGTATGCATACACATTGTGTGATTAATGCATGTTGGAGAAAATGATGAATAAGACATGCAAAAACAGATAATCGTGCTTATCTTCAAACTTCAGCAGTTGATCAAATCTCACAATTGAATGTAAAAAATGCAATGCAGGTATTGGGAAAGTGAATAAGTAACAGTATAGATGTAGAGGAAGAAGAAGAAGAAAGAAGCTACGTACGTACGTACCTTGTTGGGTTTTGAAGAAGAAGAACAAGAACAAGGAAGAGAAAACAGATAGAGGTGAAGACAACATTGTTGATCTTCATCATATTCATGGTACCCATCCGAGGAGAGACTGAGTCTGAGTTTAACTGTGTTGATAAGGTATTAATATATACTGCTTCCTATAGATGGTATTACTATTTTCGTAGCTTATTTGTTAAAATACAGATAAAATATATGCGGCTGTTTTTTTTGTAGTTTTATTTGTTAAATATAAGATTTGTACTAAAGGACACTAGAGGAAATTAAAGCAAATTTAATGGGTCTGTGTCTTTAAGCAAAATTCAGATACCATGGGAAGTAAGCCACCAGGCTGGGGTGAGCAATGGAGCGCAGAAGGTTATGGTGGCAATGATGATGATGGCAAGCTCATGAACAAGGTAGGAAACAGCTGTGGCAGCAAGATGGGAGATGTGAAAGCAGCAGCATCGGCAGGACTCGGCAAGGCCAAGGCAGCTGCACCAGTGAGCGTCCAAAAGGTTAAGAGCGGAACCTCGGTGGGAATCAAATGGGTCAAGAATCAGTACCAGAAAAAGGTCTCTAAATGAACAAAGATTTGCTCCTTTGATTGGATGTGTTAGAGATATATATTAAACATATATTAGCCCAATGTAATAGGCCCAATCCCATTCCTACTTGTACTAGTAGTCTAGGGTTTAGTCGCCTACATATACTCATGTTAGGGTTCATTGTAACACAAGGGATTTGTACTACACTCTTATACAATAAAGATGTAGCCTTAAGGGATTCCTCCGTGGATGTAAGCCGTCAAGGCTGAACCACGTAACCCTCGTGTTCTCAGTTTTCCTATTCTATGCTTCCTCTTCTGCATTCACTCTAGTATACACAACATGGTATAACACATCACATTGCGTTTGATAATATTATCCATTTAACATGGTATCAAAGCTAATATTCAACATGGTATCAGAGCCAAACTTTGTTCTTGGCATCAAACAAACATCTCTACACAGCAAAGAAGATCATCACGTGCACATCATCATCTAAAGTCACACATGCTTGCCTGTGAGATCTAGACTCCACAGCATCACGCAGCCGCCTTGGCTCTGTGCTGTGTCAAAATCCAACAACCAAGCGAACCGTGACTTAACTTATCAGATCTGCGCAACTCCAAGCTCCGCCTGACGAAACCAACACAACAGACGTGCTCCACAACCTCACGCGACAAAACCCCAGAAATCCGGTGGGCCGAAGCCTCTACACGCGCCTTCACGCGCCGTGGATTTCTCCGATAAACCTCCCACGCGCCACCTCAGATTCCTGAGTTCCAGATGGTCTTCTGAGTACACGCGCCGCCCTGTCGACCTTCTCGTCCGCCGATCTACGAAACCTGAAATTCCGATCCTCATCTGAAGTCACACGCGCTTACACGCGCCGCCAAGGTTTTTGTCTCGCCACCACGCGCCGGAATACGCTGACACGCGCCTTCCACGCGCCGAAGCAGTCCTGCTGATGTCATCTGACGTCACGGTATGACGTCATCCCTCCACGTCAGCATGACACGTAAGCCCTAGTCCACGTCAGCACCACGTCATCAGGATGAGTCAACGTCTCTGCAGCCCGATCCGTGACCCGACCCGGAAAACCCGAAACCGACCCGGTCCATGTAGCGTTGACTTTGACCCTGATCTGTTGACTTTGACTTTTTGCGTTAACCTTTGACCAAAAGTCAAAATTTCCGAAATGGCCTATCTTGCTCAGTTTTTCGCGTAGATTCCGATTTTGGACTCCGTTTCTTCATTTGAAGCTTCGAAATTGGTCAATTGGCACATTCTTCATTGTGGTTTCTTCAAAAGCATTCTTCAAGGCATCGATCTTCTCATGCTTATCCAACCTCAAGCCTTCATCGAGCTTCCGCCTTGAGTTTGAGGGAGGGTGTTAGAAATATATATTAAACATATATTAGCCCAATGTAATAGGTCCAAGCCCATTCCTACTTGTACTAGTAGTCTAGGGTTTAGTCGCCTATATATACTCATGTTAGGGTTCATTGTAACACAAGGGATTTGTACTACACTCTTATGCAATAAAGATGTAGCCCTTAAGGGATTCCTCCGTGGATGTAAGCCGTCAAGGCTAAATCACGTAACCCTCGTGTTCTCAGTTTTCCTATTCTATGCTTCCTCTTCTGCATCCACTCTAGCATACACAACATGGTATAACACATCACATTGCGTTTGATAATATTATCTATTTAACATGGTATCAGAGCTAATATTCAACAGGATGAATGAAAATTTGTATTTGTTCCAAAAAAATAACCAAGAACATTTTACATGAAACTTTATACATATAAGTGGACAATGTGAACAGCTCTCTTTGTTGGCTTGGTAGTCAGTTGCTCACTTTTCTTATCCCAAGCCCGAAGGTGGACAATTTGATTTAGTTTTGCTGTTCCTCACCCTCTATAATATATTAATATTGTTGTGCTTTATGATGTACATTATGAAGATTTTGTAAAATCCTTTTAGTGACATAATGCCATGGCAGTGCTAGCAAGCAAGCTCTACCATAGTAGCAGATAGCTCCCACATGACGGCACTGGCAGAATTAAGACTATGATCTCAATTTCGACTTAAAATTTCAATCGCAGATGACTATTTCTGTCTCCCAGAACGGTCTGTATAACAGCCGAGTCTATAAATTTATCAGAACTTTTCGTAATAATCTCACAGGAAAACACTTCTTAGTTTTTAATAGTAAGGGTTACCATTAAACCATAGTATTAAGAAAATTGGAAGAGAGAGCTTTGAGAGAACGGAGATTCTGATTCAACAATTTCAGAAAATGTAAGAAGTGATTAATTAGATGAGTCCCGGTTTCTATATATACAGCAACAGAGGAACTAAAAACTAAAACAGAAAATTAACAACTTCCTAATCTAACGGAAATACAACAGAACCATTAGATGCTTGACAAGTGGACTACTAATACAATTAACTGGGATTAAATTACATCACAAGCTGAGCACGTGATCTTCATTAATCAAAACTCAGTCGTTTTGTTCTTCAGCTTGCTCTGTTCTTTTAACCTCACGCGTGTCGTTTTGCCTTGTACTTGAGTTTTAGCTTTGCCGTTTTTATGTGATTCAGTTCCATCTTCAACATTCCCCCTCAAGTCCTGAACCTCAAGTTCTGAGACTTGACCTTCTTGAACTGAAACTTTATCTGCGATTTGTGCCTTTACAATTCTAGGAACGAAAATGTCTTTCAAACCCAACTTTCCAGAAAGTCTTGTAAAAGCCGAGAAACTAAGTGCTTTGGTAAAGATATTTGCCACTTGTGAATTAGTAGCAACATGAAACGTTTTAATCATACCCTCCATGATCTTATCCCTTACCAAATGACAGTCTACCTCGATATGCTTTGTCCTTTCATGGAAGACTAGATTTGCAGCTATATGCAAGGCTGCTTGGTTATCACAGAACAACATAGCAGGTCTTGTATGATTCACCCTTAAATCTTTAAGTATTTGCAGCACCCAAGTAACCTCACATGCTACACTTGCCATTGCTCTGTACTCAGCTTCAGCTGAGGACCTGGAAACAACACCTTACTTCTTAGACCTCCATGAAATTAATGATTCCCCTAGGAAAACAGCATAACCTATTAATGACCTCCTAGTGTCAGGGCATCTAGCCCAATCTGCATCACAAAAGCTCTTAATGTGCAGATCAGATTGGCTTGGGAAGAAAATGCCTTTACTTGGTGAGCCTTTTATATATTGAAGTACTCTATTTGCAGCTACTAAATGGGGCTCTCTTGGCTGTGATACATACTGACTCAGCCTGTGCACAGCATACATGATGTATGGGCTTGTCAATGTGAGGTATAAGAGTCTCCCAATGAGCCTTCTTAACTGAGTAGGATCTGTTAATAGCTTTCCTTCATACTTAGGCAACTTCAAGTTTTGCTCCATGGAAAACTTGACTGGTTTAGAACCTAGAAAACCTGTATCTTCCAAAATTTCCAAGGCATATTTTCTCTGGTTCAAGCTTATACCTGCATCAGTTCTAGCTACCTCGAGCCCTAAGAAATACCTTAAAGACCCCAGATCTTTCAAACCAAATTGGTCATCAAGAACCTTCTTCAAATGTTGAACACAAGTTGGATTATTACCAGTCAACAATATATCATCTACATAAACTAAGAGCACTGTGAATGAGGCTCCTTGTGTGTGTGTAAACAAAGAATAATCTGATTTTGATTGAATGAAGCCCATTTGCAAAATGGTGGATGAAAACTTCTCAAACCATTTTCTAGAAGCTAGTTTCAACCCATAAAGACTCTTATTCAATTTACATACTAGATGCTGCCCCTTGCTGTGAAATCTAGGTGGTAAATACATGTAAACATCCTCAACCAACTCACCATGTAGAAAAGCATTATTGACATCTATTTGGTGAAGAAACCACCCATTCACAGTAGCTAAGGATAAGACAATCCGAACTGAAACTGACTTAGCAACAGGACTAAAAGTTTCTGAATAATCCAAACCAAGCCTTTGGGTAAAACCTTTGGCAACCAAACGTGCTTTATACCTCTCTATAGAGCCATCTGAATGATACTTAACCTTATATACCCATTTACAGCCAATGGCAGATTTACCTATAGGTAAAGTGGTGAGGGTCCAAGTATTATTGAGCTCCAAAGTTGCAATTTCCTTGTCCATGGTAGCTTTCCACTCAGGAAACTGAATAGCCTGAGAGAAAGAGACAGGTTCTGTTGGGACAAAACTAATAGCCATGACAAAAGATGCAAATTGAGGTCCAAGATGTGAGTAACTGAGAACATCTGAAATGTCATAAGGCAAACCAAAAGCAGGCTTGGTATTAACTGCCTTACAAGAATAATCAGCAAGGTAAGAAGGTGGGTGATGGGTTCTAGTTGATCTCCTTAAGGCAGGTAAGGAAGAGGATGAGGGAATAAGCAAAGATGGAACAAGGGAAGGTGGTGAGGGAGGAACAACAGGGTCCAAAGCAGAAGGTGAAGACAAGCCAGGCTGGAAATCACAATGGGAATCATTAGAAGGTAAAGACAAACCAGGTTGGGAATCACAATGGGAAGGATTGGAAACAGGAGGAGTAGGATCAATGGTTGAATCAGGTTGGGAAGTGACCAAGATTGAATCAACTAAAAGAAGGTTTGAAGGATCAGGAACATAAGGTGCATCAGAAACACAATGGGGAAACACAAAAAAATCTAGATAGGAAGTGGAAGGATGATCAGATGTGACAAAAGGAAAAATATGCTCATAGAAGATGATGTCTCTTGAAAAATGAATGGAATTGGATTCAAGGTCAAGAACCTTGTAACCTTTAATGCCATGAGGATAGCCTAAGAAAACACATTTTCTGGCCCTAGGTGCAAATTTGTGCCTACTATGTGGTAAAGTGGATATGTAACACAAACAACCAAAACACTTTAAATTTTTATAAGATGGAGAAGACTTAAAAAGCAATTCATATGGACTTTTGTTATTTAGAAGTGTAGAAGGTAATCTATTAATAAGATAGATAGCAGTTAGAATGCAATCACCTCATAAGCACAAAGGTACATTGAATTGAAATTTTAATGCTCTTGCAACATTGAGAATGTGTTGATGCTTCCTTTCAACAATGGCATTTTGTTGAGGAGTATCAACACAAGACAATTGATGCAAGATGCCTTTAGAATGAAAAAATTCCCTCAAGAAAAATTATGTTCCATTGTCACTCCTAATAGTCTTAACAAAAGCATGAAATTGAGTATGAACCATGTTAACAAAATTAGGAATGAAAACCCGAGTATCAGATTTATTCTTGAGAAGATACACCCAAGTACAACGAGAGAAATCATCAACAATTGTTAAAAAAATATCTAGAACCTTCAACAGTACAACTGGAAAAAGGACCCCACAAGTCACAATAAACAAGCTCAAAAGGCTGAACAGATATATGACTGCTGGAAGAGAAAGGTAATCTCTTTTGTTTACAAAGGTGACAAATTTCACAATAGTCTGGATTATTGAAAATTTCAGAACTTACAATCTTATTTAACAAAAAGAGTTTTGAAAAGGAAGGGTGTCCCAATCTGCTGTGCCATAAAATGGAAGAAGAATGGCCAGTAGAAGCAACCAATGCAGTAGGAACAATCTGTGAAGCAAGAGCTTGCAGCAGATACAACCCTTGACACTCTTTACCCAGACTAATCATGCTCCATTGAGCAAGGTCCTGGATAAGACACCAATGGCCAAGAAAAATAAGACAACAAGAGGATTGTTGTGTAAGTTTACTAATGGAAATAAGATTGAAACTGAAAGTAGGAACTCATAAAACATTTGTGAGTGTCAAAGTGGGTGAAATCTGCACAATGCCTATATGAGTTACTAAGGTCTGATCCCCATTTGGCAAAAAAACATAGGAATGGACAGTGGAAGTAATGGTAGTAAGTTGTGACACTGAGTGGACCATATGGTCAGTAGCACCAGTGTCTAAAATCCAAGCTTGAGACTTAAAATGAGGTCTGTCAATAATATGAGCAGAGAAAACAGAATGTGTGAAATTAGGAGGAATCCAAAAGGGATTACCTGAAAAATTTGAAGCATCAGTAGTAGAAGAAGAAGCAGAATTAGGTGGTAGAGCAGGTTGAATAATGGGAGCAGATGCCATGACATTAGCAACTTGATGGGCAGCAGAAGTACCAACACCTGAACCAGAAGCTGTGACTGTTTTCAGATAGTTAAGGAGTTGCTCACATTGAACCTGAGAGATAGGACATTTAGGCTGAAAATTTTGAACAGGAGTCTGTGGAGAAGCAAACGTGGCACCAAAGGAACGCTGTGGAAGAAAACCAGCTTCAGATTGAATGCTAGGATGAGGAAGACCAGCTATATGTTGGATCAAATTTTGATTGGCTGAGGAAAAACCATCCATATTGCCAAAATGTCCAGAAGGCAATATTGCTGAAACTTGATTTGTCATAGCTTGATTGCTTCCCTTGTGCTTATAGTCTAGAGGATACCCATGCAACTTATAACATTTGTCTGCAATGTGACCACTAAGACCACAGTAAGTACAAATAGGTTTATCCCTCTTGAAATGACCTTTATTACCACGATTGCCTTGATTCTGTCCTTGATTGCTATTAAAACTCTTAGCGTGATTAGCAAACATAGCAGTAGCCTCAGTAGGATAAACTATATTGACTCCATGCCCAAAGCTTCTTCTCTTTTCTTCTTGTAAAATCAAAGAGCAGACCTTGCTAATAGATGGAAAAGGCTCAAGCAATAAGATCTGACCTATTATGTTCCCATAACTATCATTTAACCCCATCAAGAAACGGAAAACATGCTCCTTATGTTGTGCTTCCAATTGAGAAGCCTTAGAGCCACATGTGTAGGTAAAATTGCATACAGTGAAAGGATAAAAATTGATGAACTCATCCCAGAGAGTTTTAAACCTTGTGAAGTATGAACTTACTGTGAGTGTACCTTGAGAAAGACAAGCAATTTCCTTTTGCAGCTCAAATTGCCTTGGCGTATTTCCCTGTGAAAGTCTATCTCTGAGGTCAATCCATAAATCCCTTGCAGTGTTGATGTACATCACACTTGCCTTGAGATCCATGCTGAGAGAGTTGGTCAGCCATGAGAGCACAGTGGTATTACACCTACTCCAAGAATTGTACAATGGAGAAGTAAGATCAGGTTGAGGAATCGAACCATTCACAAAACCAAACTTGTTTCATGAACTTGGAGCCAAGAACACAGATATCGCCCAACTCAAATAGTTCTCTAGACCAGTTAAAGGCTGCGAAGTAAGAACTATTCCTGGACTTTTAGTGGCTGGAAGAAAAAAGGGATTATTGGCAGATTCATCTGCTAATACTGTGCTTGAAGAAGGCACAAATTGAGTAGAAGACTGTGCTTGATTAGTTGTTGAATCAGACGCCATGAAAGGCTAGAACTTTAAGCGAATCAAGAAGAAAAGAAAGAAATTTCGAAGACTAAAATCTGTTTGGCAACAACGAAACGCAAAGAAAACTCAAAGAAAATCTTGCTCTGATACCATATTAAGAAAATTGGAAGAGAGAACTTTGAGAGAACGGAGATTCTGATTCAACAATTTCAGAAAATGTAAGAAGTGATTAATTAGATGAGTCCCTGTTTCTATATATACAACAACAGAGGAACTAAAAACTAAAACAGAAAATTAACAACTTCCTAATCTAACGGAAATACAACAGAACATTAGATGCTTGACAAGTGGACTACTAATACAATTAACTAGGATTAAATTACATCACAAGCTGAGCACATGATCTTCATTAATCAAAACTCAGTCATTTTGTTCTTCAGCTTGCTCTGTTCTTTTAACCTCACGCGTGTCGTTTTGCCTTGTACTTGAGTTTTAGCTTTGCCGTTTTTATGTGATTCAGTTCCATCTTCAACATAGAAAAATAGAAAACAATACACATTACAACACCTCTAAAACACGAGACAATCATTAAACTAAGATTGTTGTCAAATCCTCCAGGGGATCTGGGAAGACAGATTTTGCAATAGTAAAGCAACTACGTTTGGCAAGTACATTTGCTTCTCACGCAAATGTGAAGACAAATTTTGCAATAGTAAAACAACCACGCTTGACAAGTACATTTGCTTCTCATGCAAATCTGCTTCCCACACAAGCCAATTATGCAAAGGATCAGGCCTTCCCACTCAACTTCACAATATTGATACATGTATTAATATCACCTCCAAATAGACATGCAAATCCACTTGTTTTAGTGTGAAGTTGTAACTGATGTGCTTAATCTATTTATTCAGCAAGTACTCATGGTGGTCCCATGTAACATTGCTTAAAATCCAATCCCAGGATAACACTGAAACATATTGTGCAGTTGAGTGTGGATGTGTCAATAGGCAGACTAGTCACTGACCATAGCTTGTAAAATTCTATCATGAGATGTGCCATTATTTATTAACGACGCCAATAACAATTTCTGCACCAAGTCCAACTTCTAAAACTATTATTTTAAACTAGACAACTAGATGGAGGCCATCCTTTACCAGTGGCGCTCAAGAAACCAGTCCATGTGCCATTATCATCCCTGTTTTGCTTTCAACCCTCCACTTCTATCAATTGATTCAATACCTCCCCCCACCTACCCTTTTTTTTCCCACATACCCATCGGTGTTGAGCTTATGCCAACCCCAGAACTCTAAAATACAGAGTCAAGCGCATGCGCACATCCATAGAGCTGCACAAACAATTCATTTACTTAAAATAGTCATTCACCCTAATCATAAAAGAGGTAGTCAAATTGGCAAAAGTAAACATTGATCCAAACCATCTGGAATTTAAAAAGAACATAATACTAAACAGTTGACGAACTAAAAAATATAGTCATTGATCCAAACCATAGTGTACTGCCTAGAACATCAATCTAATGAACTATAGACAATTTACATGTAATCTAATTCCATCATTTTCTTAGTTTTATTTGCAACTCCTATTCGCATAGATGCAGCTTAATCACGATTCAGCAAATCCCAAAGGTGTTCTCGACACTGTAGGTATGAAACCACCTTCTTCCTTATTTTCCTCATAAATTGCAGACATCATAGCTGCTGCAATAAATTGAAACCATCTTCTTCCTTTTTTTCTGCCAGCAACCTGTGGAGGTGGAACAATGGTGGAGGAGCAATGGAGGAGGAGATAGAGAGCGAAACATAGGTTTAGAATGTTGAGAGAGAGACAAACAAAGAGGAAGAGAAATGTAGAGAGAGAGAGAGAGTCTAACGTCAAATTTTGTTGGATTTAAAGATAGGTTTAGAATGTAATAAATGAGAGTAATTAATAAGATTTTAATAAAAATATTTGTAATAATGAGAGTTTTTTTAACTGTTGGATCTACTTAAATCCAATGATTTAAAAAAGATATAACTTTTTATAGTTACACTAGGTGTAACTTGAACTCATCTCATATAATAAATGGATTTCTTTTAACGTAGTTTTACCCCGGCATTTGTTTCTTTCTTTCTTTTGGAATATATTGAACCGTATAGTATTTCCTCCAAAGATGGATTTGTAAATGTACAACGCTGTGATGAATCCAAGGATCAATGGCGACACTAAGAATTATTTTTAGAGTGGTCATTAAGAAATTTAAATTATACAAAATCTAATAAAGTAATAACTTGAATATTTGCTAATTGCTATAACTTCGTGTTGTTGTGACTGCAAAGCCAAAAAAAGTACAATTGCCATCATTATCAAGGAAATTTCACAACCACAATATTTTTCTAAGTACCATTTTTTAAGAAAAAATGAAAATAGAAATTATTTTTATTGAATAGGTTGAATGAGCTACAAATTTGAATGATTAGCAATTTTTATTTTTTGTTTTATAATAGGTTTTTTATTGAATAATTTGGTCACTTGTTGTTGTTCAGTTTTGTCTTATTTTTGTTTGGTTTTTGTTTGTTGTTATTTGGGTTAGTATTTATTGTTGTTATTTAAGGTTTTTTTTTTAAAAATATATTTTTTTAAAAGGGATTAAGAATTATGTTTGGGGGCAAAATTAAATAGGTTGAGCGAGCTACAAATTTGAATGATTAACAATATCTATATTTTTGTTTTGTAATAGGCTTTTTGTTGAATAATTTGGTCATTTTCTGTTGTTTGGTCTTGTTTTGTTTTTGTTTGGTTTATGTTTGTTGTTATTAGACTTAGTATTTATTGTTATTATTTAACCTTTTTATAAAAATAATTTTATAAAAAGGATTAAATATTATGTTTGGAGGGCAGAATTAATTTTAGAGTAATGCTACATCCACAACATTTTTACAATAAATCTTATGCAAAAAAGTTATTATTGGTGGGTAAAAAAACTCATATCAGTTGGGGCTTGAATTAGAATTTGTAAAAGCTTACCACATTAGATTTGTTGTGAAATTATTATGAAAATGTTGTGAATGTTGCATTACTCTTATTTTTGTTGAACCCAAAATTTTGTAATTCTTAAGTCAAGATGTTCATCATTTTTATTAGGGTGCTTATAATAGGTTAGTTTAGCATATAATATTTTTTTGGCAAGTATATATATATATATATATATACGTTTTTTTACAAGTCAGGGTGAGTCCTGTGACCAGCCTAACTTGCGTGTGGAGCCGCTAGTGCTAGGGATCCTATCATCTGTGGCTAACTAGAATAAGTGTGGCTATGGATAGTAGGTATTGAACTCAAGAAAAACAATAATCTGTGTTATTGGGCTATGTGGAGTCTAGTTATATTTAATCAGGATTATGAAATGATTCAATATAAAAGTGCTACGGTTTTTAATATATGAGAGATTTTCTGAGGCTTAGTTGGAAAAATTTTGGCCTATTTTTAGCCTATTGTGAATTCTCAGTGCTAGATGGAAATATCGTTGTTTGAAATTAGGGTTTGGTGTTTTGTTTTGGGAGAGAAAAACTATACTACCGCATCTTGTGTTTATCCTTGTGAATGGTGAAATCATCGCAACTTCGTGGACGTAAGTAAATTGCCGAACCACATAAATATTGTTTTGTGTGATTGTTTTTCTTTAGCGCATATTTTTTCCTTTTTAGCATCTCAGAAATTTGAGAATTTTGTTTATATTCCCTACATAGGGTTGATAGTGACAGCTGAAGGTTATAATATTATAAACTTGAATTTATTTTGTGATTAAATTAAACCTAGGATGGTTATATATATATATATATAAAAGGTCGTACTTAATACACCAAACTCTCATTTTGCAGTGTCTAGAAGAGATGATTAATAAGTCTTACCCTTTTTTTTTTCCTTCAAGAAATTGGTTTTCAAACTTGCATTTGCGGCATGTCGTTTTAGCTATATATGGTATAAAAATAAAAATAAATAAAAAAATCAATTTAAAAGATTAGTGTATTACAGAAAGTAGCTTTCAAACTTGCAAAATATGTCTCACAGTTTTGTCAAAAAGATTGGGTATCTTCGTCTAATCAATTACCTGTGTTTCAAAAAGTAGATTTAACTTATCAAATATATATGTCTCTCGGTTTTGACAAAAAGGTTTGGTAACTTCATCTAATCAATTTTCATGTCGACACAAGAAAAGTGTGGGACATTTACTTAAGTTCACAGAAGTTGGAATTAGCAATTTTTAATTCACTTAAAAAAGTCAATCCTGCACTCATCCCAAAAGAAGTAGCTGCAACTCATATATCACTAGAAAGCTCTAAATCTCTAGTTTACAACGCATCAGCCAATGGCCTTGTAGTTGTAGCCAAGTGGCACCCGGATTCCTTTGTAACTTTTTACTCAGGGGTTCTATCCCCCTCACTTACCTAGCAAAAAAAAAAGGGTTAGTTTACAACACATCAAATAGTGTAATTTGGAGATTTCTAAAGGGAGTTAAGGTCATTTTTACCTTAGACTGTTTGAGCTTGCAGAATGCATTTGGTAATCAAAGAAATTTGAATTATTTGGCATTAGATGTGTCTATTTGTTTCGAAAGTGTATTTTCCATTTCCCAAGTCTTATTAATATAGGTAATTGTTAGTTATTTTTTAAGTATTTGGTCAAGTTTTATTTATATTAAATGTTTGGTTTTGAAAATGTAGGCCGTCATTACTCATGCTTGAAGGGTTGTTCTAGTAATCTAGTCCAATATAAAGTTCCACCTCGTGTATGTATGAAAATTAGAGGCAATATTGAGTGTTATTTTTAGTCTTTCGCTTGTGAGAAGAATGTTTCTTGTTATTTAACTCTTATCCTTAGGTGAATACCGATAGATGATGATCTTGGACTGTGCGTGTAAAGTACGTGTAAGGAGGGATGGTTTTGGCATATACTTGGGTGGCTTTATGCATGGTGGCATGTGTGCATTCACGCCTCCACGTAAGGTTTTTCCACGCAAAGGCTTCCATTATTGTGCATGCCCAGTTTTTCTCACTAGACTGGGCTTAGTGTTGGGTTCACAATTTATTTATATGGTGGGTTATGATTTTCTTACTACGAGTAGCTCCCAACCGGATTACTTAGCTGCACGCCTTTGCCTACATGAAACTTCCCTCTCTCCTCTAACCTCCTTTCTGTGGTTAGTATTATCTCTCTTTAGCTCTCCCTTCTCACTCAAAATGACCAACCCCTTCTCTTTACTCACTTCCCCTATTTATAGCTTAAGGTTGGTGAAGTGTTCATGATTACATTCTAGTCTCACTCGTGTGGGTGGGGTCAGATTTGATTATTCCTGACATGGAATATGTTTCTTTGGAAATTTTGGAGATAACTTTGGAACTAATTCCTGCTTCCAAAAGGTTGCTCAGCAGCAATACTCCCCACGACAATACCGGGCTGCCGAGGTCATGAGTTGTTCCAGGTAAATACAGACGGGTTAACTATCTTGCGATCAGCTGAACGAGCCTACTATTGGATTTGGGCTTGAGAATGTCTTAGTAGTGTGCTTGGGCCAAGGCCCAATGCCCAGTGGGCTCGAAGCCTTATGCCATACAATTATCATTATTGGAGTTTGTTCGGTTGTTTAAATTGCTTTGGGTTAAGTGAAAAGCATTGTTTTGATTGTGATTAGGTTGTTTAAAAATTGGAAAAGTATACTAGTTTACTTCTACTATTTCATACACATATCTTAAATAATTGTATAAAATACTATAATTGATATGAAAAAGGAAGGGAAGGGAAGCGAAAACAAATGAATGGAAGCACAGAAGGTGAGGTGGAGCTAGTCATGATACCACAGTAAAAAGAAATAGAAGGGCTCAAAGAGAATATGATATATGCATGAGAAATGATATGTCCACAACATTTTCATAATAAATTCTATGTGGCAGATTGTTACGGGTTGTTATTGGTAGGATAGAAAAGTAATTTCAGTTGGTAAATTCAAATTAGAACTAATAATAACTAACCACTTATTATTTGTTGTAAAAATATTGTGGATGTAACACCTCTCTATATGCATAGCAAAGCACAACACAAACTTATAAGGTTTGCAAGGCAATGTGAACGTGGAGCTCATCATTTGCCTCTTTAAATCATTTAAGTCCACCATCGATAAACACATGTTTAATAAGATCACAAGTGCATGATTGCTTAAGAATGCTTTGCATGTGTGCATTTTACGAATGAAGATAGCAAACATTCAACATCAAATTCAATGGTTGTTGGATTTTACTCATCATTTGCCTCTTTAAATCATTTAAGTCCACCATCGATAAACACATGTTTAATAAGATCACAAGTGCATGATTGCTTAAGAATGCTTTGCATGTGTGCATTTTACGAATGAAGATAGCAAACATTCAACATCAAATTCAATGGTTGTTGGATTTTACTCAGATTTTCGTTGTGGGACATACCATTTATGTGAGAGGGAGGAGAAAACATTACTCTTGCTATTTGCTATTGAATAATTTTCATTACAGACGAAACAATCCCTCTCCTACCTATAGGGAATTCAACCCGAAATTCTCAACCCGTGAGAAACAAAAAATAGAGAAAACACTCGCAAAAAAAAACAATAACACGTACAAGATAATATTTACGTGGTTCAACAATTTGCCTACGTCCATGGAGTTGCAGGGATTTCACTATTATTAGAGAAAAATATAAAGTGCAGCTACAGTATTTTCACTCTATCAAAAACAACAAGAAGACAAAACCCTAATCACCAGAAACGGTTTCTATATCCTGCGCACAAGATTCACAATGGGCTACAAAACGGGCCAAAGGCTTGGGCCTGTTGGCCCAAGCCTCCGCTCCATGGACTAAGCCTCAGAAAATCTCCCATTAAAAAACCACGCAACATTATTCAGGTCAAGTAGGATCGTCAACCGAATCAAACATAACTAGGCTCCACAAAGCCCAACACAACCAACCTCGTGAAGACACATATGTACTTGGGTTGTTGAATTGAGATTGACTTGGATTTTGTATATCTTCAAATGACAGGTGTTTATTGTAGATTTGCCTATTGAAAGGTGATCGATCTTGGTTCTAAATATCCAAATTTTCCAACTGAATTGTCTAGGTTAGAGCTGAATCCAAAAGACCTATATAATTTTCTAACCATGCATTCATGTAAGGACTATAAAGATTGGCGGATTTTTAAGATTATATAATAAATGGACTTCTTTTAACGTAATTTTAACCAGCATTTATTTGTTGGTTTGTTTTTGTTTTTTTTTTTTTTGGGAATATATTGATCCATATAATATTTCCTCAAGGGATGGATTTGTAAATGTACAGCACTACAGTGAATCAAGGGATCCTATCATCTGTGGCTGAATAGAATAAGCGTGGTTATGGATAGTAGATATAGGTAAGGATTGAACCCAAGAAAAACAATGAGCTAGGGCTCACATATATCATTTGGACAGTGACAGTTGAAGATTGTAATTAATATTGTAAACTTAAAGGAGTAAGGAATTTAGTTTGTCATTGAATTAAAACTATAGGATGGTTAAATACGTTTTTTTTTATAAAAAAAAAAAAAAAATAAATAAATAAATAAAAAATCTTTTTCTATACTATGCCTTATGTATA